>NW_012104266.1:641633-660039 GCF_000951045.1 Mandrillus leucophaeus
CCACCACGCCCGGCTAATTTTTTTGTATTTTTGGTAGAGATGGGGTTTCACTGTGTTAGCCAGGATGGTCTTGATCTCCTGACTTCATGATCCACCCGCCTTGGCCTTCCAAAGTGCTGGGATTACAGGCATGAGCCACTGCGCCTGGCCCCCCGCTTTTTTTTTTTTTTTGCTGGGGGGAAGGTGATAGATTTCACAAGCTTTAGACAAGAAGGTTTCATCTTAATCCCAAGAAAGTCTCTGGAATACGTTATTGGAAGGAATGGTTTGCATGAGAGTCTTTAGAGGGGATCTAGTGATCCCAAAGAGTTTATAAACACTCTACCTAAGAATAGCTTAAGATAGAGTAAGCTCATTTTCTTTTCTGAAATGAGCTTAGTAAATCAAAATAAATGGGTAAAGCTTTGAAAATGGGTAAAGTGTAGCTGGGTTCCAGCAAAGCATTGACAAAAATCACTCATGACATTCTTGTGAAAAGGCTGGAAAAAATGTAGACAGTACAATTATTGAGCAGGCAAATGATCATCCCAAAGTCTGCTATTAATGGATCAATGTTTAAGTTATTTATATACTAGTTTATTATCTATTGCCCCCACTAGAATGTAAGCTCTTTGAAGGAGAGACTTGGTCCTCTATTTTGTTCACCACTTTATCCCTTGTACCATGAAGTGTCCAGTCCGTTAACAGGAAGTGTTCAGGAAATATTTATTGCATGAATGAAATAACCCAGAAGTAAGATTGCAAAGCACTTCACCAAGCTCTGTCTCAGCCCACTCCTGTTCAGTGTTTTGTCATATACTTGGCTAAAGCCATTAGCTGGCATGCTGATCAAATGTGCAGGTGATGTCAGCCTGAGAAGGATAAGTAACATACTTAAAGACAGACTCTGCATCCAAAAAGATTAGCTGGCAAGAGCAATTTAATAGTGATACAATCAATTAGATTTTTGTTGTTGTTGTTATTGCTGTTGTTGTTTGCTTTTTTGAGATGGAGTTTCACTCGTTGCCCAGGCTGGAGTGCAATGGCGCGATCTCGGCTCACTGTAACCTCTGCCTCGCGGGTTCAAGCGACTCTCCTGCCTCAGCCTCCTGAGTAGCTGGGATTATAGGCATGCGCCACCATGTCTGGCTAATTTTTGTATTTTTAGTAGAGACGGGGTTTCTCCATGTTGATCAGGCTGGTCTCAAACTCCCGACCTCAGGTGATTCGCCTGCCTTAGCCTCCCAAAGAGCTGGAAATACAGGCGTGAGCCACTACACCAAGCCAATTAGATGTTTTAAAACCTGGAAGTAGGCGAGACTTGGTGACTCATGCCTGCAATCCCAACATTTTGGGAAACTGAAGCAGGAAGATCACTTGAGCTCAGGAGTTTGAGACCAGTCTGGACAACATAGTGAGACCTCTTCTCTACTAAAAATATATATTAAAAAATTAGCTAAGCATGGTGGTGCACGCCTATAGTTTCCGCTACTCGGGAGGCTGAGGCAGGAGGATGCTTGAGCCTGGGAGTTTGAAGCTGCAGTGAGCTATGATTGCACCACTGCACTATGGCCTGGGTGACAGAGAAAATCCTGTTTCAAAAGCAAACACAAAAACCTGGAAGTACAAGCACAGACATTAATTAATGGCCGTATGTTGTAGAAAAAAGACTTAGAAGTTTTCATTCATTCTTTCAACAAATATTTATTGGAAGTACCAGGCAGGCCAGGTGTGGTGGCTCACTCTTGTAATCCCAGCACTCTGGGAGGCAGAGGCGGGCAGATTAAGCTCAGGAGTTCGAGACTAGCCTGGGCAACATGGTGAAATCCCATCTCTACAAAAAAATAGAAAAATTAGCTGAGTGTGGTGGCACTCGTCTGTAGTCCCAGCTACTTGGAAGGCTGAGATGGGAGGATCGTTTGAGCCCAGGAGGCGGAAGTTTCAGTGGCCTGAGATCACACCACTGCCCTCCAGCCTGGGCAACAGAGCAGGACCCCAACAAAAAAAAAAAAAAAAAAAAAAAAGTGTGTCAGGCACTGTGCTGGACCCTGGGATTATACAATAAGGAGGAAAACACACCATCTTCTCTCATGGAGCTTAAAGACTATTGAGGGAAATGGACATTAATCAAATTATTCCACAAACAAATGTATTTATTTGAAGCTGTGAATAATAAAACAATGCTGAGAGCATAGAGTAAGAGAACTTGACCTAATCAGGGAAAATTTTTCTGAGGCACTGACACATGAGCAGGCTTCTCAAAGATAAGTAGGAGTAAACTAAGGTGAAGGCAGGGAAGAGCAAACAGTGAGCCTGGTGAGTCAACAACATGAAGGGCCTGCTTCAATGCCATGTGGTTCCTTTCCCTTCTCCTTGGCACGGCTGGGGTCAGGGTCAGGGTCAGGGCCTGGTGGTGGGTTCGGCTAGAGACTCAGCTTGCTTGCTCTCTAGACTGGAGGCTCCCTTGATAAGTTGGCCAGAGTGTTCACTGGGGCTTGGGCCAAAGGGGCAGCCTGTTGGTCAGGTTGGTGAGGTTAGGGCTGGAGAGACAGACAAAATGACTAGAAGATTGGGATCATATAGAGAGAACGAGCCAATAAGTGAATATCGGAGGTTAATCAGCCAGGCTTCTCAATGTTGAAAGAGTTACAAATAGGGAAAGGGGAGAAAGCTAGAATAAATCCACTGGCGTTGGATTGAAAATGGAACTGTCAGCCAGGTGTGGTGGCTCACGCTTGTAATCCCAGCGCTTTGGGAGGCTGAGGTAGGTGAATCACTTGAGGTCAGGAGTTCGAGACCAGCCTGGTCAACATGGCGAAACCCCAGCTCTACTAAAAATACAAAAATTAGCCGGGCATGGTGGCACACTCCTGTAGTCTCAACTACTTGGGAGGCTGAGGCAGGAGAATCGCTTGAACCCGGGAGGCAGAGGTTGCAGTGAGCCGAGATAGTGCCATTGCACTCCAGCCTGGACAACAGAGCAAGATTCCATCCGAAAAAAAAAGAAAAGAAAATGGAGCTATCAGTATGAACTCATGATTTTATATCTATGCATGTATATGTATACATTCATCTATATGTATGTACACACACACATTTATGTCCCAGCTCTGTTCACTGAGAGGACCTAGAAATAATATCACCCCCGTAATAATGACTACACTTCTAGGACCAAGATCTTGGACACTAACTACCACTCTGTTATAAGGCGTCACGGCTCCTTGGAGAAATGACTGATTCCAGATCTGGCACAGGGAAAGTACAAGATAAGCTCTGGTGCATCTTTTTGTGCCACGAAATAAGGAAGTGCTGAAACAATGATGGGGACATGTCAAATGGGGGTAGGAGCCAGCCTTGGGCAGCAAAGTAGATAATGATAATGGCTTATAACCCATTTAATAAAATAGGTATCCATTAGTCTGTACTAAAATGCATTTTAAAAACCTGAATAAATGGGGGAGAAGAAAAACCTCTGCCTTACCAATGCCAGCTAATAAACGAACAGGGAATGATGGAAGCAGAAAAATCAACATTTAGCAACCATCACAGTACAAATGTTCAGGCAAGAATCACCAATGGATGCTAAAACTAGTGGTGAAAGTTTAATGAGGAACGTGGTATTTACTTAGTCTCAAACTATCTTCCACCAAGTACCTCATAATTAATTATTAACCACTAAGTACAAAATATTTATCAACTAAGTTTCCATTGGAGAGACCTGGCAGACACCTTCTTAACTTTAGTAACAGGGCAAATTGACATTGTGTGCTTGCTGGTATGACGCACTGAGAACACATCATTTTTCTGTGGTACGTGTACCCAAAACGCATAAACTGAAGCTAATCATTAGGAAACATCAGAACCACCTAAATTGAGGTGCACGGTACAAAGTAATAAGCCTGTACTCTTCAAAAATGTCAAGGTCATAACAGATAAGGAGAGATTGCGGAACCATTTCAGTTTTTTAGGAGATGGCAAAGACATGACAACTAAATACAACTTATAATCCTGAACTTAGGAAGGACTTTACTAGGATAATCAGTGACATTTGAATGGGGTCTGTGGATTAGACGGTAGAATTGAGTCATTGTCAATTTTCTAATTTTGATGGTTGTACTGTGGTTATGTAGGAGAGTATCCCAGTTTTTATGAAATACTCACTGAGGCATTAAGGGGAAATGGGGCAGGATGTCTGCAAATTAATCTCAACTGGTTCAGAAAGAAACTGAGAGAGTGACAGGAAGGCAATGTGGTAAAAAATAAATAGGGAAGCTGGATAAAGGGTGTATATCATTTGTGCTTGGTTGCAACTTTTTTTAAGTCTGAAACTATGTCAAAATCAAAAGTTTGAAAGTGTTAATACAAATCAACTGGGGGAAAAGGCAGTGTAATCTTATGGTACACTAATGCCCGTCTACCCAGGAAGAGGCTGCTCAGCTGTATTGGTCAGACCTCACTGCAACATGGGGCTTGGCTTTTGGAAGGTGAGGTGACCAGATCACAGGAGGAACAACTAAGGCGTCTGAGGATGTTTACCCCAAAGGAGAAAGAGCCTGGAGGACTGAGATGAGCCTGGCTTCTGTCTTCAGGGGCATCTCCAAGAGGCATCTGTGACACAGGAAGCAGATTTGTTACAGGGAGACAGGTTTCTGCTTAGTATGAGGTGGGGCGTTTTAACCATTAGAGAGCAAAACAGGTGGGTTCAGCTATCTCAGGATTTCCCTGTCATGGGATAAGTTCCTTTTTTTTTTTTGAGATGGAGTCTTGCTCTGTCACCCAGTCTGGAGTACAATGGCTCGATCTCAGCTCACTGCAACCTCTGCCTTCTGGGTTCAAACGATTCTCCTGCCTCAGACTCCCAAGCAGCTGGGACTAAAGGCACGTGCCACCATGCCTGGCTAATTTTTTTTTTTTTTTTTGGTATTTTTAGTAGAGATGGAGTTTTGCCATATTGGCCAGGCTGGTCTTGAACTCCCGGCCTCAAGTGATCTGCCCACCTCAGCCTCCCAAAGTGCTAGAATTATAGGCAAGAGCCACTACGCCCGGCCTGGGATAAGTTCTGTTAGAAACTGGGCAGCTGATTCTCAAGGATGTCAGAGAGATTTCACGAACCAGATAAATGCTGGCCTTGGTGACCACTAAGGTCCTTCCAAATAAGAGTCTGGGATTCTTTGTTATCTTCAGAGATTGGGAATTTGAGCACTTTGGGAATAAAATGTGATCTGTGTTGAACTGGGATGAACATTCTCTTTTGTTCACATGGGGCATAAACCATCTTGCTCTCACATGGTCTGTTTCAATATCATCCTTAGCACTTTGGAAAATTTGTTTGTCCCCCAGAAATGAGCTGGTCACCAAGGTAAATTCAACATGCTTTTATTTTAGAAAGTTTATTCAACAACATGAAAACAGGGTCTGAGGAAACAGAAACAAAAGCTCAAGAGAAACTCTGGCAAAAATTTAAACAGTCAGCATCTCAGGACAACGTATCTTCTTCATGTGGCCGTGAGCTTGCCTAATCTGACTTGCTCCAGTAGCCATGTTCATGAAAAACTGGGCCCTGGTTGTTACTCAGTGCTTCCACAAGCTGACTATACAGCATATTCATCTGGGAAAGAGAACAACAAATTTCTTGAAGGGAAAAGGAAACATGGGAAAGCTTCCCAGACCCATGGTGAAGGCATGAAAGTCTAACTGTTACCTTTGGAGATCTGAAGCATCTCAGATTTGGGGAGAAAATACAGTCCTCTCTTGAGGAAAAGGAATCCCCTATTATAAGGGAGAAGATACTTAACTATAAAATATCCTTTGCTTTTATTTGGTAACAAGGCTTTTTCTCCACCAAACCTCTCCTGGTTAGCCAATGGCCCAGAACTCTGTAATTGAGAATAGTTCCTGGAGAAGATGCCTTTTTCAACAGTTATTGCTTTGAGCAGAGGCCAGTCCTTTCCCACATGCACTAGCACTGACAGTGATGCATCTTTCCAGAGCTCACTCTTGGCATTCCTCTTAATTAGATTCTATTTGCTATCCTTAAGTTTCCCCCTGTTCTCTGTCCTTCTTGGTTTTTGCTCTAAGGAATTACTGTTTATGGTCTCCTAATTCTTGAGGTTATGTGGAACCACTGAGAGGAACAATGAGCAAGATCCTTTCCTAGCCAAGGAGGATGGGGTTGAGTCCTTGTGGAGAGCCCAGCCATAACCTCTTGCCCCCTAGGGCACGTCATCTGCCCTAGCCCTCTCCCTCCTCACCTGAGTTTCATAGCTTTCCTTGAAGGAGGTAAGGTGGTCAAGGAAACGCAAGGCCAGGCCACACCACTTTTCAGTAGATACATACTTGCTCCTGCTAAACATAAGTATTCCAGTATTCCAGGACTTGACCATCAGCCAGAGAATCTCCATTTCTGGGTAGTCTTTCTGAAATCCAAGAACAGAAATTTTGCAGTGATTACTGTCACAGTTCATTGTGGCACTACCTGTATCCATGCCATGTCCCTCTATTACTAAACAAACAGTGGGCATTGAGGAAGGTCTGTGCTCCTGGAAAGTGTAGGAGGAGAGCACTTTGAAGGTTTGTCAGCTGTAGAATGTTCCATAGCAAGATCTCATGAAGAAACATAAACCGAGGCCCTCTTTGACTGAAGGAAAGAATTAGAAAGATTCCTAATCTCCCTGAAGCAGGAGAAAAACCTGTATACTGTTTGGGGCTTCCCTTGATTCTGTCTTCAGTCAATTATCTCCCTAATACCTACCTCTACTTTTTGGAGAAGGTTGTCAAGAAGCAGTCGTATTGAATTTCTTAATTTCTGTCACCAGAATTAGTCCACATTTGGAGTAGAAATTATATTCATCTTCAGAGTTAACAATATCTACCTAGCTATGAACACAGCACACATTTCTAAGATGTTCCCTTAGCCTTATCAGTGGTCTTTAACACGACTAATCACAAGATTATATTTGCTTCTTCACAACACTTTGCAATAGTGAAAAGTATTAGTCTAAGAAGCTACTTTCTTGGTTCTTGCATAGGAGATGGAACACAAAGAAAGCATTCATGTTAAAGCCCCAGAAGGGAGAAATGTGATAGGAGACACATTAGGCAGCAGCTTTTTGAGAGTGTCAAGAATGCTGTCTCAGCTGCCATCCTTTCATTCATTTGGATCCAAAAAGAAATTCCTATACATAAATCACTGTGATAATGAGGGCACTAAGAGGGAAAAGACAAAACTTTTATCCTAAAGGTTGCGCAATGCTTTTGGGGACACGAGGCATCCACATGTAAAGACGACTTCACAAGGTATGTGATTAAGAGACACAAACATTAGGTGCTCCCATTCAGTTAAAGAAATGAGCACTGGGATATCACAGTCAGAGGCGGTCTAGTCTGTGCTTGAAACACTACCCCTCATCCTTGTCCAGTTCGTAGACTTATACTTTTTCTTCAAATTCACAAGCAAAGTTAGTTGTCTGTTTCCACAGCGAGCTGTCCATTCCTCTAATATAACTTACATCATATTGTTTTGAAATGCTATATATTTATCTCCTCCAGACTATTGAGTTTCTTGAAGTACAGGGAATTTTTCTTGTGCAGTTTTGTCTCTTTAGAGTCCAGCATTGTGCCTGGCACATAAGAGAGGCACAACAGATGTTTGCTGAATGAATGAATGAACAAATGAATCAAATCCAGTCAGATGCCACCTCCTCAGTGAGGATTTCCCTGGCTCTCCTCAATTTCTTGCTCAAACCTCTTTGCCCCTCTGGCACTTTGTTCACAGCATCCATAATAGTACTTTGAACACTGTACTGCCTGTCTCCCCCACTAGGCAAGGAGCCCCTTGAAGGTAAAATGACATTTGCTTTTGTATATCCACAGCTTGGCACAGTGTCTGATGCAGGGTATGAGTGTTGTGATTTTAATGTTATGAATGAAAAAAAGACTTAAACAAACAAACAAACATGATCTTAGGGTAGATGAGTAGGATTTACATATACAGACACTATATGAAATGTCCAGAATAGGCAAAGCCATAGAGACAGAAAGGAGATTCATGGTTGCCAGGGGCTGGGGAAGGGAGGTATGGGGAAGGACTGCTAATGGGTATAGAGTTTCTTTTGGGGATGATGAAAATGTTCTAGAATTAGATAATGGTGATGGTTGCACAATCTTGTGAATATACTATAACTCACTGAACTGTATACCTTAATGTGAGTTTTATGATATATGAACCAAATCTCAATTAAAAAGAAAAATATAGATATTCAGAGAAAGAGAAGGGCATTCCATGTGGGTAGAACAGAATAAATGTGGACTTGGATTGTACCTGAGAACAAGCATGTCTTAGGAAGACCAAGAGTTGTTTGGCCTAAGCAGATGATTTATGTAGAGGTGTTAATGGGAAATAAGACTGGAAATGTAGGATGGGGCTTCCTAAGCCTTTCCTCAATGTTCTTCCTCAGAACACTAGTGTCATGAGAAATGTTAACAGATGGTCTATGAAAATAGAGTTCTTTAGTCAAATACATTTTGGAAATGCCGCATTCTATATATCACCGTTTTGGGGCATTATAATGCACATTAGTTCACTGAAAGTTTAAGGAAGTTTTACAGTAAAGAAACCACGGAACTTTGTCTAATCCAGGGCATGTGGAACGTTTGCTAACACCTTGTGGGCTGGAGTGTTAAGGGTTTTTGCATTACAGGCTTCAGATTTTGAAATTTATCCTGATGGCAATGGGAAGGCACTGAAACTTTTTGAGAAAGAGAGTGATATGATGCAAGTGTAGTTTTAATAAGCTAGAAATGCCAGTAGTTTTAATAAGATAGAAATGCCAGTGGTGTTTAGAACAGACCTCCGTGTGGGAAAACAGACAGGGAGACTTGTTTAAAGGGAGTTGTGGCTGGGTGCGGTGGCTCACGCCTGTAATCCCAGCACTTTGGGAGGCCAAGGAGGGCGGGCCACCTGAGGTCAGGAGTTCAAGACCAGCCTGACCAACATGGAGAAACCCCGTCTCTACTAAAAATACAGAATTAGCCAGGCATGGTGGCGCATGCCTGTAATCCCAGCTACTCGGGAAGCTGAGGCAGAAGAATCGCTTGAACCCAGGAGGTGGAGGTTGTGGTGAGCTGAGATCATGCCAGTGCACTCCAGCCTGTGCAACAAGAGCGAAACTCCAAACTCCGTCTCAAAAAATAAAATAGAGGCCAGGTGTGGTGGCTTGTGCCTGTAATCCCAGCACTTTGGGAGGCCGAGACAGGCAGATCACGAGGTCAGGAGATCGAGACCATCCTGGCCAACATGGTGAAACCCCATCTCTACTAAAAATACAAAAATTAGCTGGGTGTGGTGGCACGTACCTGTAGTCTCAGCTACTCGGGAGGCTGAGGCAGGAGAATCGCTTGAACCCGGGAAGCAGAGGTTGCAGTGAGCTGAGATCGCACCACTGCACTCCAGCCTGGTGACAGAGCGAGACTCCGTCTCAAAAAAAAACAAACAAACAAACAAAAAAAAAAACAAACAAAAAAAAAAACAAGAACACCTTGGTTGCTGGGCAAAGAAAGGAAGGAAGGAAGCAAGAGTAGACGCGAGACCAGTTAAAAGGTTCCTGAGATCACTAAAGTAGCTGAGATAAAAGGTGATAACTTGAATTAGGTTATTGATGGTGGAAGAGAGGAGGAAGTAGGTGAATTTGAGAGATATTTGGGAGGTCAAATTGATAGTACTTGGTGATAGATTAGAAGTGGGAGTGAGGGAGGTGCTGAGGATGACTCCTAGATGCCTGGCTTGGGCAACCAGAAGAATGATGGTGTCATTCAATGAGTTAGGGAACATGGGAGTTTTATTTTAATTTGCATTAGTTGCACTCATGCCCAGCATTGCTTATGAAAATCATTAATCCTCAATAAAGAAATGCATCCACACAGCTACTGACCCCAAAGCCACATGGACTTGCCTACATGTAATACAAATCAATGCCAGCAAACTGAGGTGCTTGCTCTGATGGTTTTTGGGGCCTCATATTTGAAACCAGTTTTCTCTGTCCTTAACATCTTAATACATATGGCAGCCATGTAGATCTCTAACTGAATTGTAGGTATTCTGGAGCACAAATGCCTCTCCTTTTAGGCTCTCCATAGATTCCCAAAGTAAATAGTATGTGCATCAGTTTTATTAGGATACAATTAAAAAAAAAAACATAGTTTACCTAAAGTGCACAATGCAGTGGTTTTTAGTATATTCACAGTATTCACAGAGTTCTGCCACCATCACCACAACCAATTATGGAATATTTTCATCCCTCCAAAAAGAAAGCCCACGCCCATTGGCTCCACATTCCCCCCGCCCCGTGGCCAATAATGAAGGCCAGGGAAAAGAGACCATCATATTTGCCTGGAAGGTGGTAGTTTGTGGTCTTGTAAAGTGTGGCTGACAGTGCAGAATGTGAGGGAAAGAATGGCTCAAGATGAGGACAGATAGGTTAGCAGGACTTTGTATACCACATTCAGGATTTTGGTCTTTAAGAGCAATGGGAAACTACTAAAGAGGATTTCAAAAGGTCATGCATACTCAAAAATGTAAAAGATTGGCCGGGCATGGTGGCTCACACCTGTAATCCCAGGACTTTGGGAGGCCGAGGTGGGCGGATCATGAGGTCAAGAGATCGAGACCATCCTGGCCAACATGGTGAAACCCCATCTCTACTAAAAATACAAAAATTAGCTGGGTGTGGTGGCACGTACCTGTAGTCTCAGCTACTCGGGAGGCTGAGGCAGGAGAATCGCTTGAACCCGGGAAGCAGAGGTTGCAGTGAGCTGAGATCGCACCACTGCACTCCAGCCTGGTGACAGCGCGAGACTCCGTCTCAAAAAAAAACAAACAAACAAACAAAAAAAAAAACAAACAAAAAAAAAAACAAGAACACCTTGGTTGCTGGGCAAAGAAAGGAAGGAAGGAAGCAAGAGTAGACGCGAGACCAGTTAAAAGGTTCCTGAGATCACTAAAGTAGCTGAGATAAAAGGTGATAACTTGAATTAGGTTATTGATGGTGGAAGAGAGGAGGAAGTAGGTGAATTTGAGAGATATTTGGGAGGTCAAATTGATAGTACTTGGTGATAGATTAGAAGTGGGAGTGAGGGAGGTGCTGAGGATGACTCCTAGATGCCTGGCTTGGGCAACCAGAAGAATGATGGTGTCATTCAATGAGTTAGGGAACATGGGAGTTTTATTTTAATTTGCATTAGTTGCACTCATGCCCAGCATTGCTTATGAAAATCATTAATCCTCAATAAAGAAATGCATCCACACAGCTACTGACCCCAAAGCCACATGGACTTGCCTACATGTAATACAAATCAATGCCAGCAAACTGAGGTGCTTGCTCTGATGGTTTTTGGGGCCTCATATTTGAAACCAGTTTTCTCTGTCCTTAACATCTTAATACATATGGCAGCCATGTAGATCTCTAACTGAATTGTAGGTATTCTGGAGCACAAATGCCTCTCCTTTTAGGCTCTCCATAGATTCCCAAAGTAAATAGTATGTGCATCAGTTTTATTAGGATACAATTAAAAAAAAAAACATAGTTTACCTAAAGTGCACAATGCAGTGGTTTTTAGTATATTCACAGTATTCACAGAGTTCTGCCACCATCACCACAACCAATTATGGAATATTTTCATCCCTCCAAAAAGAAAGCCCACGCCCATTGGCTCCACATTCCCCCCGCCCCCAGCCAATATCCTTCCATTTCCTCTCAACCTCCTCCCCTACCCCACTAAGCCCTGGGCAACCACTACTCTCATTTCTGTCTCTTATAGATTGACCTTTTCTGGACATTTAAGATAAATGGGGCCAGGCAGTATGTGGGCCCTTGTGACTGACATCTTTCACTTACCATGTTTTCAAGGTTTATCCATGTTATAGCATGTGTCAATACTTCATTCCTTTTAATGGCCAAATAATATTCCATTGAATGGAAATATCACATTTTGTTTACCCATTCATTGGCTAACAGACATTTGGGTTGTTTCCATTTTGGGCTATATGAATAACTTTGCTATGAACATTTGCTATGAGTCTTTGGACACATGTTTTCATTTCTCTTAGGTATACACCTACCAGTGGAATTTCTGGGTCATAGGGTAACTATGTTTAACCTTCTGGGAAGCTGCCAGATGTTTTCAAAGCTAGAACAATATGAACAATAAAATAAAGTAATATTGTATTACATATGTATAAAATACATATCTGCCTGGGTGTGGTGGCTCACGCGTATAATCCCAGCACTTTGGAAGGCCAAGGAGGGTGAGTTGCTTGAGCTCAGAAGGTTGAGATTAGCCTAGGAGACATGGCGAAACCACATCTCTACCAAACATACAAAATATTAGCTGGGTGTAGTGGCATGCGCTTGTAGTTTTAGCTACTTGGGAGGCTGAGGTGGGAGGATCTCTTGAGCCCAGGAGGTCAAGGCTACAGTGAGCCATCATCATGCCATTGCACTCCAGCCTGGGTGACAGAGTGAAACTCCATTTCAAAAAAAGCCCACAAAACTTAATGTGTGTGTGTGTGTGTGTGTGTTTTTCATAGAGACAGAGTGTAACTTTGTTGCCCAGGCTGGTCTCAAACTTCTGGCTTCAAGTGAACCTCCCACTTCGGCCTCCCAAACTGCTGGGATTACATGCATGAGCCACTGCACCAGGCCTAAAATGTTTTGTGGTATCTTGTGTTATTATTAATTCATGTAACCAAATCTATTTGTTTCCTGTACAGCTTCTGAGTGGGTCCTCTCCATTCCATGATTTTAAAACATGCTTTCCTCTGTTTTTTCCTAATGCTTTTATAGCTTTGATTTTATATTTAGCTCTTTATCTGGATTTTCTTTATTTCTTCCTTTTGGACTTTATTTTTTTGCATGGTATAAGGCAAAAAAAAAAAAAATACTACCACTTATATAGTACTTACTATGTGCTGCTATAAGTACTTTATATATATTACGTTATTTAACACTAATAATACTGTAAGGTAGGCACTTTTTTTTAAGCTTTTATTTATTTATTTATTTTTCATAGAGACAAGGTCTCGCTATGTTGGCAGGGCTGGTCTCGAATTCCTGGCCTCAAGCGATACTCCCGCCTTCGCCTCCCAAAGTACTGAGATTATTATTATATTTATTTTACAGATGAGGATACAGAGGTATAAAGAATTAATTAATAAGACCAAAGTCATACAGCTAATAAATGGTGTAGCCAGAATTTATTTGAACTGGCTATGTGGCTCCAAAGTCTCTTCTCTTAACCACTATGCTATAATGCCCCTCAGTTTAAAAATAAGGATGTAACTTTGTTTTTTAAATTGTCCCAATACCATTTTACCAATTGTTCCCTCAGTGATGTCATATACCTCCTCTATTGCATACAAAATTCTCATAGATATGTGGATCTCCTTCTGGGCTCGGTCCTGTTCTATTAATCTATTTGTAGATTTTGGCACTAATGCCATACTTTTAAAATTAATATCATTTTATAGTTTTAAAAGTATTTGATAAGGTAAGTCCTTCCTTGTTCTTTCACAAAAAATGTTTTGGTTCATTTTCTTTTAGGGAAGAATTTTAGAATCACCTTATCAAGTTTCATTAAAAATCTTATTGAGATTTTAATTTTGACTGAATTTATTGCATCGAATTTAGGGAAACTGACTTCATACTGTTAAGGCTTTGCTGTCCAAGAACATGGTATATATTTCCATTTGTTTGTGACTTATGCATTCTTGAAAGCAGAATGGAACAATCTGTAGACAGAGAGTAAAAATGATAGGCAGTAAAATGCCTTAGGAAGTAGAAGGGGATTGAACTGACAGTGCAAGGTTGAGAAAATTTCTTTTGAAAAAAGAGGAAAGGTGAGTAGATAGGTACAGTGGTAGAATGTTATGGTTGAGACCTGGGCCAATGAGGGATCTCATATGTGATGCCCTTGATCTTCTCAACTGGAATGATATGATGAGATCATCTAATGGGGAATGAGGTAGGTTTAAGTTTTTATGAGGTTAGAAAAGGTTTGAAGCAGCCACTTTGAGTTTGCCAAAAAGTTGACAGGAATAAAAGTATTTCTGAGCAGCAATGAGAACCCATTGAAAGCGTAACAGAATGAATCTGTACTGGGCCAGATCTAGGTGGTTCTGTAACTTTCTTTAGTGCTTCTGCTGCTCAAGATCAGGAGCAGAAGAACTGATGGTGGCAAGGTATCAGGTTTGAGAAAAAATGAAACGGCAGGAATAATCAGAAGAAGAGAGAAAGAGAGAAGGAAGGGAAGGAAGGCAGGCAGGGAGGAAGGGAAGGAGGGAGGGAAGAAGGAAGGAAGCAAAGAAAGAAATAAAGAAAAGAGAAAGAAAAGAAAGAGAAAAAGAAAAAAAGGTAGTTAGACTGGACTATAATAGAGTGGGAAAAGACGAGTGATTTGAAGTTCAAGTGAGAACAGAGAATAGATATGGGGGAGTAAAGGGAGATTATACTCAATAGAAAAGTGTTGTGTTAGCTACCAATCTTGAAGGTGGAGCAGTGCCACAGTGGGTGGCTTACATGGGATGTAGACAGTGGCTAAAGGGTAAAAAACAGAAACGGTGAAGTGTAAGAATTGCTAACATGGATGCCAAAGTCACTTAGGATAAAAAATAACAATGAAGTTATCAAGGAAGGAAAAGGTGGGTCCAGGACATGACAACATTGGTGATTAAGAGATATAGCTTTTAAGTGAAGAGAAGCCATAGGAAGCTGGTATATAAATAGTACAAAGTACCACCATAGAGCAAAGTTCCAGGTAATTTAGTCCCTTCTGCTGAGAAAAAGGGAGTTGGAAAAGATGAGACCTCCATAAAAATTGGTAGTGAGAGACACGTTTTCTTCAGGGAAGATTCTGCTTTGTTCTAAGAAGAAGGGAGAGAAGGAGGTGAAGGTTGATGATAAAGAGAATATTGAGTAGTGCCTGGGAAAAACTCTGTCTTGTTTTTGGGGTTGAATGAGGTTATGGATAGATAGCCTTAAGGGTCTAGGTAAGGATTTGGGAAATACAGAGTTGTTAAAAGATTTGAGGGAAAGGGAGTGATAGAGCAAAGGTTGCATTTTAGGGAGATATATTTGATAGGGATGCACAGGAGAAAATGGAGAAGAGAAGGAAGAGTCAGAGACCAATTAGGAAACTACAAAGCTGTAGGAGAGACACAGTATCAAAGCCTGACTCAAAGATGCCTTTGTATGAACCTCAATTCCAGTCTCAGGGAGACGTGAGGCTTGGAAGGAGGAAGATTTAGATGAAAGAAGGCTGGATGCAGGGGCTCACACCTGTAATCCCAGCACTTTGAGAAGACATGGCAGGAGGATTGCTTGAGCCCAGGAATTTGAGACCAGCCTGGGCAACACAGCAAGACTTCCTCTCAATTAAAAAAATTTTATTAAAAAATAGATGAAAGAAAACCCAAGGACCATTGTCCTATGAAGAAAGAACACGGGGTGCAATTTTTAGCTTTGCCATTATATAGTGGTATGACTTTGTGTCAGATATTTAACCTTTCAATGCCTCAGTTTGCAAAATAATGAGCTTAAATTAGGTAACTGCAAAGATCGTTAGTTTCCAGTTCTAAATTTTCTCAGTCATTGAATGAAGCTTTACCTTATACTTCCTTTAGATTCCAATTGCCTAATCTATGAACTTATATAAGATTGGTAGAAGTAGGAACTGAGATGAAATTGAACTAGTAGAAGGCCAAACAAGAGACAAAGGTATTGATAACCGACCTTCTCCAACTTTAATGTGCATACAAGTCCCTTGGAAATATTGTTTGTTTGTTTGTTTGTTTGTTTGTTTTGGAGATGGAGTCTTACTCTGTTGTCCAAGCTGGAGTGCAGTGGTGTGATTTTGGCTCACTGCAACCTCCACCTCCTGGGTTCAAGCGATTCTTCTGCCTCAGCCTCCCAAGTAGCTGGGATTACAGGTGCCTACCACCACACCTGGCTGATTTTTGTAATTTTAGTAGAGACGGGGTTTCACCATAATGGCCAGGCTGGTTTCAAACTCTGACCTCAAGTAATCCATCCGCCTCGGCCTCCCAAAGTGCTAGGATTACAGGCGTGAGCCACCGTGCCTGGCCGAAAATATAGTTAAAATGCAGACTGATTCAGTAGGTCTGGGGCCTAAGATTCCATACTTCTAACAAGCTCCTAGGGGATGCTGATCACGCTTTGCGAAGCAAACTCTTAGAGAATGTAGCTCAGTAGTTTGAATCACCTTAGCTTCCTTTGTAAAAGGAAAGAGTCTGTGTTCTTCTGGGCTTCTTGGTTACAAAACGCCTTTGTGACTCTATGACTCTGACATCAGCTGTGAGGATTAGGTTTGTCTCTTCTCTTTAAGTGTAGATTTCCCTCCACCATTATTTAAGCTTTTGTATATTCTTAAAAATGAACCAAGAAATTTCCACTTCCATGAGATGGAATAGATGTACTTATCCCTATTCTTCCTGCTAAATAGAACTCCTGAACATTATACATAAAACAAACATAAGAAACCTCTGAAAGGTGTAGAGAAAGGGAAGACCTTGGAGCCAAGGATTGGCATAGTGGTAAGTTCTCTGGGTTTTCTTTTTGCTTCATATACCCCAAACTTGGTGCTAGAGATGCCAACAGACATAGACCAAAAAAGAAAAAGAAAAAACTAAAAAAGCCCCAAGAAAAGTCTGCTGTCTCTAGCCAAGGGACTGGTAGTAAAAAGGAGTCCTCTACCTTGAGTATCAATGACGGAGGCCAAGTTAGAAACTTAGGCTCGTTTCTACCTCTACCTGGAAGTAACAAGGCTGGGCCCACTCCCTTGCTAAAGCAGGTCAGAGAAACCAAGTTAAAACAGAAGGTTTAAATGAGATCCAGAGTCTCAGAACAAAATATGAAATTGTTCAGGTTTAACAAATTTACTCATTATACTAATAACCAGGAAGATCTCAAATAATGAAAAAGACAATGAATTGACGCCAACACTGATATGACAGAAATGTTACAATACCCGACAAAGATCTTTTTTCTATGACTTAAAAAAATGGGGTAAAATACATATAGCACAAAATTTAACCACCTTAACGATTTTAAGTGAACAGTTCAGTGGCATTAAGTACATTCACATTGTTGTGCCACCTTCACTACCATCCATCTCCAGAACCAGTTTCATCTTGCAAAGCTAAAGGTCTGTGCCTATTATATAATAACCCCAGTCCTTGGCGACCACCACTTTACTTTCTTTTTTTTCCAATTGTTTATTAAATAATTTTTTTTATTATGGAGATAATTAAATGACATGTTTGTTGTCTGAAAGAGATAGATACTTTTGCTTGTTTATGGAGATATAAAATGTAAATGCCTTACTATTTTATTCCCTTCCATAAACACTGAGTTTGAGTAATTTTGCTGGATTCTTCAAACACTGAGTATTCAGTATTCAGTATTCATGTAAAACTGAGTGAACAACCCTGACTGGCAAATAGAAGCCCAAGCCCAGTGACTCTAAGCTAAGGCCAATCTTGAGCCTGCAAGAAGAGGCCAATGAACACCCAGTCAGCTCTTCCTGGGGAGCCTCCCCTGCAGGTGTCCATCTCTATGAATTTGACCACTCTGGGTACTTCATATAAATAGAAGGATATGATATTTGTCCTTTTGTGACAAACAACGACTTGATGAATCTCTAGAGAATTATGCTAAGTGAAAAGAACCAATCTTGGTCAGGTGTGGTGGCTCACACCTATAATCCCAGCACTTTGGGAGGCCAAGGAGGGAGGATTGCTTAGTCCAGGAGTCTGAGATCATCTTGGGCAACATAGTGAGACCCCCATCTCTACAAAAAAAAATTAAAAAATTAGCTGGGCGTGGTGGTGCATGCCTGTGGTCCCAGCTACTCAGGGAGTTAAGGTGGGAGGATCGCTTAAGCCTGGGGGGCTGAGGCTGAGCTATGATGAGCTTCACGTGCACAGTGACAGAGCAAGACCCTGTCTCAAAAAAAGCCAATCTCAAAAAGTTATGTACTATATGATTCCAAATCTCAAAAGCTATATACTGTTTGATCACATTTATATGACATGCTTGAAATGACAAAATTATAGAAATTGGTAATAGATTTGTGGTTGCCAGGGTTTAAGGAGGAGCTGCGAGTGGGAGAGAAGAGTGTGAGGGCTATACAAAGGAAACATGAGGAATACTTGTGGTGACAGAAATGCAATGCTCTATGTCTTGATTGTGATAATGCCAATATCTTGATTGTGATATTGTACTCTAGTTTTGTTATTGTTGGGGGAACTGGGTAAAGAGTACGTGAGCACTTTGGAAGGCCAAGGTGAGCAGATCACTTGAGGCCAGAAGTTCGAGACCAGCCTGGCCAACACGTCTCTACTAAAAATACAAAAAAA
>NW_012104266.1:660148-673281 GCF_000951045.1 Mandrillus leucophaeus
AAAAAAAAAAAAAAAAAAAAAAAAATTAATCACTGCATTTAAAAGCTAACTATCCAGTCTTGTTTCAGGGGATGAGCAATAAATGGATGGGAAACTCATGAGAAAAGTAGAAAAACATTAAGCTCTCTAACAGGTAAACCAAGAGCCAGAGAATTGGAACTGCAATATAGCAATATATTGGACAGAATGAAAGTGGCAAAAACAAAATGCACAGAGAAATTTTGGCCTTATAGAGAGACTATGGAAATTGATCAACTTGGAGTTATAGTACAATCTAATTTCAGTTTGTATTGGTCACTATGGCAAACACACCTGAAAGGTCCAGAGGAGGCTCATAGCTTAGAAATAGAATTTCCTGTTCATCCGAGAAGACAGTAAAATAAATAATCCAAATGTCCAATGTTGAAGTTTTTATTTTTAAACTTAAATTCACACAGGCCATAATTACACATCTCCAGGAGAATTCTAGGCTTTGGTAAGTCAATGCTAGTTTGTATCAGATTGTCACCCTGCTATAATGTTCCACCATCTGTTGTGATTTGCAGATAGTCATGTCTCGCTTCACAATGGGGACACAAGCTGAGAAATGTATCATTAGGTGATTTCATCATTGTGTGAATATCACAGAAGTGTCCTTACACAAATTTACACGGTATAGCCTCCTACACACCTAGGCGATATGGTAAAGCCCATTGCTCCTAGTCTACAAACCCATACAGCATGTGACTGTACTGAATACTGTAGGCAACTGTAACCCAATGGTAAGTATTTGTGTATCTAAACATAGAAATGGTAGAGGAAAAATGTGGTATGAAAGATAAAAAAAATGGTATGCCTTTATAGGGCACTTACCATGAATAGAGCTTGCAGGACTAGAAGTTGCTCTGGGTGAGTCAGTGAGTGAGTGGTGAGTGAACATGAAGGTATAGGACATTCTTGTACATTACTGTAGACTTTATAAACACTGTATACCTAAGCTGCACTCAGTTTATTAAAGGGTATTTTTCTTTCTTAATAATAAATTAACCTTTGGCCAGGCGTGGTGGCTCACACCTGTATTTTCAGCACTTTGGGAGACCAAGGCAGGCAGATTACTTAAGCAGATTACTTGAACTTGAGTTCAAGACCAGCCTGGGCAACATGGTGAAACCCTGTCTCTATTAAAAATACAGACAAATTAGTCAGGTGTGGTGGTGCGCACATGTGGTCTCAGCTACTCGGGAGGCTGAGGTGGGAGGATTGATTGTACCTGGGAGGTCAAAGCTGCAGTGAGCTGAGATTGTGCCACTGCTCTCCAGCCTGGGTGACAGAGAGAGACTTTGTCTCAAAAAATATGTAAATATAAATTGAACTTGTCTTACTGCAACTTTTTTCCTTTATAAACTGTAATACCAGCACTTTGGGAGGCCAAGGTGGGTGGATCACTTGAGGTCAGGAGTTTGATACCAGTCTGACCAACATGGTGAAACCCTGTCTCTACTAAAAATACAAAATTAGCCAGACGTGGTGGCACATGCCTGTAATCCCAGCTACTTGGGAGGCTGAGGCAGGAGAATCACTTGAACCTGGGAGGCAGAGGTTGTAGTTAGCCGAGATCGCGCCCTCGCACTCCATCCTGGGTGACAGCGAGACTCCATCTCAAAAACAAAAAACAAAAAACAAAAAACAAAAAACCTTTTTAATTAAAAAAAAAAATTTGTTTTTGACCAGGCACAGTGCTAACGCCTGTAATCCCAGCACTTTGGGAGGCTGAAGTGAGCCAATCACTTGAGGTCAGGAGTTTGAGGCCAGCCTGGCCAATGTGGTGAAACCTCATCTCCACTAAAAATACCAAAATTATGCGGGTGTGGTGGCGCGCACCTATAGTCCCAGCTATTTGGAAGCTGAAGCAGGAGAATTGCTTGAACCCAGGAGGCAGATGTTGCAACGAGCCGAGACTGCACTCCAGCCTGGGTGACAGAGCGAGACTCTGTCTCAAAAAAACCAAACCAAAACAAAAAAACCCCAACTTTTTGACTCTTTTGTAATAACATTTAGCTTAAAACACAAATACATTATACAGTTGTACAAAAATATTTTTATATCCTTATTGTATAAGCGTTTTCCTATTTTTAATTTTTTTAAAAACTTTAAAAACTTTTTGTTAAAAACTAAGACATAAACACATACATTAGCCTAGGCCTACCCAGGGCCAGGATCATCAATATCACTGTCTCCCATCTCCACATTTTGTCCTGCTGGAAAGGCTTCCTGGGCAAAACATACATGGAGCTGTCATTTCCTAGGATGATAATGCCATTTTCTGGAATACCTCCTGAAGGACCTGCCTGAAGCTGCCTTACAGTTTTAACTTTCTTTTATAAGTAAAAGGAATATACTCTAAAATAATGATAAAAGTATAGTAAATACATGAAACAGCAACATAGTAATTTGTTATATCACTAACAAGAATTATGGACTGTATCTAATTGTATGTGCTGTACTTTTATATGACTGGCAGTTCAGTAGGTTTTGTTAACACTGGCATCACCACAAACATGTGAGTGATGTGTTGCCTTATGATGGCTACGATGTCACTAGGTGACAGGAATTTTTCAGCTCCATTATAATCTTACAGGACCACCATTATATATTATGAAATGTCATGATGTGGCACATGACTATATTTATATATTAAGAAGTAGTTGAGTCAAGAGCAGTCAGGATCCTCAGATATTAACATGGACTCAAA
This sequence comes from Mandrillus leucophaeus, assembly GCF_000951045.1. Classification (NCBI taxonomy): domain Eukaryota; kingdom Metazoa; phylum Chordata; class Mammalia; order Primates; family Cercopithecidae; genus Mandrillus; species Mandrillus leucophaeus. The sequence continues at coordinate 662,880 of NW_012104266.1, forward strand.
TAATGGCTTTCTGTGGAACTTTAAGCAAGGCATGTAGTGCTCTTAATGTTTTATAGCTCTCTTATAATAACAATACTGCCTTACATGTATACAAGCTGTTAAAGTTTACAAAACATACATTATTTTCATTGATCTTTACAACTCCAGTGTGGGAGAGTCAGATCAGGTATTATTCCCACTTTACAAATGTGAAAACTGAAGTCAAACAGCAGAGGAGTGATACTAACATGCAACAGGAAACAAACAAAACATCATTTAGACCCTTAGCTCACACTATAACGAACTTTAAAATGAATTATAGAGTTACATGTCAGAGATAAAAGTATACGACTTCTACAAAAACACATAGGAAAAAAATCTTTGTAAACGTGGGTTGGGCAAAGATTTCTCAGCATGACCAAAAACATTACCCACAAAAGAAAAAATTGATAAATTGGACTTCATCAAAATTAAAAACTTTGGCTCTTCAAATGATACCCTGAGGAAAATGAAAAGACAAGCCAGAGACTAGGAGAAAATACTTCCAAATCATATATCTCGTAAAGGACTTGTATCTAGAATATATAAAGAACTCTTATAACTCAATAAAAACTCCATTTTAAAAATGGGAAAATAATTGAATAGACATTTATCCAAACACAATACACAGTCAATAAGTACATGAAAAAATGATCACCACCATTAGTCATCAAGGAAATATAAATCAAAACCACAATGAGCTACTACTCCCCACCCACTGGGATGGCTATAACAAAAAAAGAAAAGATGAACAATAATAAGTGTTGAGAATGTAGAGAAATTGGAATCTTCATACACCGCTAGTGAAAATGTAAAATGGTATGGCCACCTTGGCAAACAGACTGCAGCTCCTCCAAAAGTTAAATCTAGAGTTACCTGATGACCCAACAATTCCATTCCTAGGTATATATTCAAGAGAATTAAACACATATGTTCACAAAAACACTTGCACATGAATGTTTATAGTAGCATTATTCATAATAGCCAAAAAGTGGAAACAACTCAAATATCTATGAACTGATGAATGGATAAACAAAGTGTGTTATATCCATTCACTAGAATGTTATTCAGCAAACGAAAAAGGAATGGAATACTGATAATACCACAACATGGATCAACCTCAAAAACATTATGCTCAATGAAATGAGCCAGACACAAGAGGCCATGTATTATATAATTTCATTTATATGAAGTGTCCAGAAAGAGAAAATCTACAGAGACAGAAAGCGGATCTGTGGTTGCCTGGAGCTGAAGGTGGGAGCAAGAATTGTCTGTAAATGGGCAAGGGGGAAATTTCTAGGGTAATGGAAATGTTCTAAAACTGGACTGTGGGAGGAAGGATGGAGCAAGATGGCTGAATAGAAGCCTCCACCAATCATCCTCTCTGCAGGAACACCAAATTTAATAACTATCTGCACAAAAATTAAGAATAAAAAATCAGGTGAGTGATCACAGCACCTGGTTTTAACTTCATATCACTGAAAGAGCCACTAAAGAGTGTAGGAAAGACAATCTTGAATTGCCAATGCCACCCCCTCCTATGCCCCAACAGTGGCTGCATGGCATGGCGAATCTGTGTGCTTGGGGAAGGGAGACCACAGTGATTGTGGGATCTTGCTTGGAACTCTGTGCTGCCCTGTCACAGCGGAAAGTAACACTGGGCAGAACTCAACTGATTCTCATGAAGGGAGTATTTAGACCAGCCCTAGCTAGAGAGCAATTGTCCATCCCAGTGGTTGGAACTTGAGTTCCAACAAGCCTTGCCACTGAGAGCTAAAGTGCCCTGGGGTTTTAAATAAATTTGAGAGGCAGTCTAGGCCACAAGGACTGCAACTCCTGGGCAAATCCTAGTGCTGTGCTGGGCTTGGAGCCAGTGCATCTGGGGGACATGCAACCTGGTGAGACACCAGCCAGGGCAGCCAAGGCAGTGATTGCACCACTCCTCCCTCAACCCCAGGCAGTGCAGTTTGCAGCTCCAAAAGAGACCCCTTCCTTCTACTAGAGGAGAGGAGAGGGAAGCTTAAGAGGGACTTTGTCTTGCATCTTGGATACCAGCTCAGCCACAGTAGGATAGGGCACTTGGCATAGTCATGAGGGCCCCATTCTAGGCCCTAGTTCCCAGATAACATTTTGAGACACACCTTGGGCTAAAGCGTACCCACTGCCTTCCAGGGAAGGACCCAGTCTCAGCAGGATTCATCACCTGCTGACTAAATAGCACTTTGGTCCTCAATGATCAGCAGCAGTAGCCAGGTAGTACATACTGTGGGCCTTAGGTGAGACTCTGAGACATGCTGGCTTCAGTTGTGACCCAGTACACTCCCAGCTGTGGTGGCTATGAGGAGAGACTCCTTCTGCTTGAGAAAAGCTGAGGGAAGAGTAAAGAGGATTTTGTATTGCAGCCTAGATATTAACTCAGCCACAGTGGGTTAGAGCACCAAGTGGGCTCCTAGGGTCCCTGGTTCCAGGCCTTGGCTCTTGGATGGGATTTCTGTATCTGTCCTGGGCCAGAGAGGAGCCCACTTCTCTGAAGTATGAGTCCCAGGCCTGGCAGCATTCACCACAAGCTGACCGCAGAGCTCTTGGGCCTCAAGTGAACACTGGCAGTAGCCCGGCAGAACTCCCCACACCACCTGATGGTAGTGGCCATGGGGAGAGACTCTTCTGCGTGTGGAAAGAGGAAACAGTGGGAAAGACTTTGTCTTGTGGTTTGGATACCAGCTAAGCTGCAGTAGAATAGAGCACTAGGTAGACTTCTAGGGTTTCTGACTCCAGGCCCTGGCTCCTGCATGTCATCTCTGGGGCCAGGGGGAAGTCGCTGCCCTGAAGGGAAGGACACAGCCTGACTGGCTTCACCACCTGCTGACTGTAGAGCCCTAAGGCCTTGAGCAAACATAGGTGGTAGCCAGGTAGTGGTTACAGTGGGCCTTGGGTGAGACCCAGTGCTGTGCTGCCTTCAGGTCTGACCAGCACAGTTCCAGTGGTAGTGGCCACAAGGGTGCTTGTATCACCCCTCCTCCAGCCCCAGGCAGCTCAGCAGAGTAGAACAGAATAGCAAACCCAGAAATAAATCCATACATCTACAGTGAACTCATTTTTGACAAAGGTGCCAATAACATACTTTGGGAAAAGGAGAGTCTCTTCAATAAATGGTGCTGGGAAAACTGGATATCCAATATGCAGAAGAAGGAAACTTGAGATCCCTATGTCTTGCCTTATACAAAGATCAAATCAAAATGGATTAAAGACTCAAATCTAACACTTCAAACTATGAAACTAATACAAGAAAATATTGGGAAATCTCTCCAGGATATTGCAGTAGGCAAAGATTCCTTGAGCAATATCCTACAAGTATGGGCAACCAAATAAAAAATGGACAAATGGGATCACATCAAGTTTAAAAGCTTCTGCACAGCAAAGGAAACAATCAACAAAGCGAAGAGACAACCTACAGAATAAGAGAAAATATTTACATACTACTTCTCTGATAAGGGATTAATAACCAGAATATACATAGAGCTCAAACAATTCTATAGGAAAAATAATCTAAAAATTGAGTTTTAATATAAGGAAAAGATCTGAATAGACATTTCTCAAAAGAAGACATACAAATGGCAAACAGGCATATGAAAAGGTACTTACTATCGCTGATCATCAGAGAACTGCAAATCAAAACTACAATGAGATATTGTCTCACCCCAGTTAAAATGGCTTATATCCAAAAGACAGGCAATAGCAAATGCTGGTAAGGATGTGGAGAAAAGGGAACCTTCACACACTGTTGGTGGGAACGTACATTAGTACAACCACTATGGAGAACAGTTTGGAGGTTCCTCAAAAAACTAAAAATTGAGTTACCATATGATCCAGCAATCTCACTACTGGATATACACCCAAAAGAAAGGAAATCAGTATATCAAAGAGGTATCTGCACTCCTATGTTTGTTGCAGCACTGTTTACAATAGCTAAGATTTGGAAGCAACCTAAGTGTCCGTCAACAGATGAATGGATAAAGACAATGTGGTACCTATACACAATGGAGAACTATGCAGCCATAAAAAAAGAATGAGATCCAGTCACTTGCAGCAACATGGATGGAACTGGAGATGAGTATATTGAGTGAAATAAGCCCAGCACACACAAAAAAGCAAACTTCACATGTTCTCACTTATTTGTGAAAGCTGAAAATTAAAATAATTGAACTGTTGGGGAGAGAAATAGAGAGATGGTTACCAGAGGAGGGGTGGGGGAAATGTGGGAATGGTTAATAGGTACAAAAAATAGAATGAATAAGATCTGTACTTAATAGCACAACAGGGTGATTATAATCAACAATAATTTAATTGTACATTTTAAAAAACTAAAAGTATAATTGAATTGCTTGTAACACAAAGGATAAACGCTTGAGGTGATGGATACCCCATTTATCCTGATATGATTATTATGCATTATATGCCTGTACCAAAATATCTCATGTAGCCCATAAACATATACACCGCTATGTACCCACAAAAATTAAAAATAAAACATTTTTAAAATTAAAAAACACTGGATTGTAGTGATAGTTGCACAACTCTATAAATTTACTGAATTGTGCACAAGCCATGGTGAATTTTATGATATGTAAATTATACCTCAAGAAACCTAATTTTAAAACCACTGAATAAACCTGCACAGAAAAGAAAAAGAAATCAGCAGAGGAGGGACTAGAATACAGGTCTTCAATGTTCCTTCTACTCTATCACCTGCTTCTGGGAAAGGATGGGAATAGCAATAACTTTTTTCAAAAGGTTCATATCATCACAGAGGAAGTAATCATCCCACCATGATTTGAAAATATAAAATAATTCAAAATGCCTGGTGGTACTGCTATTTGGACCTAATCCATAATATACTTGTGTTAGAAAATGTCTACTTTCAACTATTTATATTTCAGAAAACCCAGGAAAATTCTGTAGTGTGTAACTACAAAATTGTAATATGAATTTATCATAAAACTCATATCAGAAAGCATTATTGTATATAATTTATAGTACACAAGACAGTTCAGTTCTTTAAAATTAACTGAAAGTTTAATATCACTATTTGACTTACAGTGCGGCTAATGTGGCTCAGAGCATCTTCAAAATAGCCCCAAACTTCTTCCAGGGGACAGAGCTCTACATTCGACGCCCCATCTGGCACTGAGAGGTTAATCAAGTTGTGCATACATTTGCTGAAAATCAAAAAGAGAAAACTCATCCCATAAGGAAAGAAATCATTGGCTTCATGGCTAAGATAAGTAAAATCTGGATCTCATCCCAGACTAACAGCTTCAAAACACTTCTGTTCTTCCCTCGGTTTTATCTGGCCTCCAACCTCAGAAGACAGATTTTTGAAGCTGTAAAACAGGTTGACCATTCCTTTCTTTTTTCATGCCTATGGTTGTCTTTCATTCTTTTTTTAGTTTCCCGCACGAAGGAGTTGTGGCTGTCTATTATATTTTATGAGCTGGTTCAATTTACAGGCATTTTAAAGCATCTTGGTACTTCCTCAAATGGGCAAGGGAACTGGGGTTTAAAGTGGAACGATTCCACAAGAACTGTCTTTCGTGCCTTAACACAGGGAGACTGTAATGATGTTTTCCAGACAAAAAAGTCACACAACATCTATTTTTCCCCATGTCTGGACACAGAAAACAAAAAAGTCTCCAATAGATAATATTTTATACAGCACTTATCAGTGCTTAAAGTGCTTAGAAAAATAATGAGGCAAACATAGCAAAATGTTAACATTTGTTAAATTTGGGTGCTGTGTGCCTGTAATCCCAGCTACTCATGAAGCTGAGGTGGAGAATCGTTTGAGGCCAGGAGTTTGAATCCAGCCTGGGCAACAACACGAGACTCCATCTCTAAAAATAAAACAAATACATCTGGGTGGTGGATACGTTGGTGTTTGTTATATTAACCTCTGTACTTTCCTGTACATTTGGAATATTATTTAGTGATGAAACAAAGAAAGAAAGGTACTTAGCAGTTTTATTATATACACAGATTCACACAAAGAAGCAACTTTTCCCCTTTTTTTTTCTCCTTTGGGAAAAGCAAGCTCCTTGACTTTGCTAAATGATTATTGGTCTGTAATACAACTCTCAGTATGGAGCTGTCCACAGGAGTGCCCCCAGATCATCCCCAGATCATCTCTTAAGTTGGGTCAATTAAGAATGATTGGTTACTTATGAGGCATTGACTATAGTTCTTTTGGCTATCAAAAAGGCTGGATTAAGTTTCGAATTGTATTTACTAACCTGTATTGTGATACATCAATTGATTCTTCCTTTTTGTAGAGCAATAAAGCCTTTTTCAAGGCCTTGAGAGCAATTAAAGGATAGTGTGCAGGCTTTTCCATTGCTATTACTAGAGGAAGAAAAGGAAAAAGGTTGTGAACATCATAATGTCACCCATCACAGTTTTCATCCCAGGCTACCACTTGCTTTCTCTAATGAAACTGGGCTGAAACAGATGAACAAAAATAAACAACAATGAATTTTATAAATGATAAATCTACAGTTGCTTTTGGAAATAGCTTCTATTTTCTGGGTAGAGTAGCATGGTGGGATTACCAGGTAACATCCTTTATTCAGCAAACATCAACAGAAAACCTACTGTTTCTATGACCTTGCACTCAGTCATACAGGTGAAGCAATAATCTTATGAATGAGAGTCAAGGAAGGGCACACTAAGAAGGAAACAGAAAGCAGATCAGTAAAAGGGCACTAATCAAAACAGGTTTGTACTAAAATGTCCTATTTTTATCTGATACTAAAAATAGGAAACACTTGACAAGGGAGTATCAGAGATAACTAACCCTAAGACTTCCACATGCATTTAACAGATTTTTAGAATTGGAGTTCCGTTATACAAGGAGCAGTGGTCACTGTCACATGTCTATAAAGTATATATCATCTGCTCCATGGCTCTAGGAATTCTGTCTTGGCAAGACCAAGGAAAGGCAAATGTGACTCTTGTGCACTTGGAGCTACCTAATATTTTTATTAACCACACACATGCTCCTGAAGAGGGTGAGAGACAAAAAGGGAAGAAAATTAGGCTGTTTCCTGCAGTGTACTCCCAAAGAGGCTCTAAGCCCCCAAACCCACTTAAAGTTCAGCCTGAAATTTGAGAGTGGCAGTTGTGTTAAAAAATATTACCAGTATTTCTCTGTACATTTCAACAAACTGCTAAGATTGCATCACTTTTGATTGTTGAAGCATTCAGTTATTTCTAGCTAGCCCAGAAAAACTTTCTAAAGTTTGAGCTCCCCCTATTGTGTAGTTACACAATTAAATTCCACACAGAAAAAAATTGAGCACCTATTAGGAGCAATGAACGTCGCTAGGGTTTGTAAGTACAAATTAAATAATTATTGTTTATGACCCTAAAGAGATTATAATCTCATAGAGTGAAGAAGATAAATGCACAAATGATCATAATACAAAATAGTCTAAGAATGGCGTTAGAGAAGGAGAAACAAAGTGCTATGAGGAAAAATTATTTCCTACCTGGAGGTAAGAAAGAGGAGTAAAGAGAAGAAAAAAAGTCATACGATAGAAATGGCCACCAGCCTTACAAAAGCATAAATATAGCTCTTACTTGCAATTGTTTCAAATGTTTTAGTTTCTAAATGAGGCAGCTCCCACACTGATTCCAGGAAGCTTTCCAGTAATGGATCATTCAATTTGGCTCTAACTTCAAACTCGTACAGCAGAAGCAATTTCTCACATGAATCATTTGAGAAGGTCCCTAAGAAAGAGGCAAAAATGCAACATTCTTTGTGATTATATTTTATTATTCTCTTTGGTTGTAATCTCACTAACTGGAGAGGTTTTCCTTCTAAGAAAAATTAATTTTACTTACAATTTGAAGGTCAACTTCACTGCTGTAGACAGATTCTAAATTTTATTTTTGGTTTTTTATTTGATTCTAACACATTTTAAATCTACAAGCTCAACACTACTTCCAACATTCTGTAGTGCATTCACTAGAACTACCTATATTTTCTCAAACAATTGCCACGATGCTTCTAATCAGCCTGAGAAAACCCGCAGATATTATTGATTCTAATTCAAATCCAATGTTTACTTGCTTCTTGTGAACTTTCAACTGGGCTGGTGCTCACCCTAATGGTTGAGTTAACCAGAAGATACAGTGCTGTATAAACTAACAGTGATTTTATTTTAAGCAGAATAGAGGAGAGTTTCCAAACTGTTTCATTAGTCGACAGAATTTCTTGGGCATCAGCATAGAAAGAATTTCATGTCAGGTGTCATACACCAAACTACGTGAGACAGTTTTCATTCATCCTTCTTGGTAGATTGAACATTGAAAAATGTTTTGAGGTATGACATATAGACAACAAACTGAAAGAAGTACTCTAACCTTAAACAGCTTGACGAGTTTTTACATGTGTTTAAACCCGTGTAATAACTACCTAGATTGTGATAACAAACACTTAAAACTATACAGAAGGTTCCTTTGTGCTCCTTTCCGGTCAATACCATCCAACCAAGGTAGCAACTATCTTTACTTTTCTGCATCTATGTTTTGCATCTATTTTCATGAGGAATCTTGGTCTGCAGTATCTTACATTGTCTTTGTCTACTACTGGTATCAGGATAATAGTCTTATAAGATGAACTGGGAATTGTGCCCTCCTTTCTGGATGAGTTTATATAGAGTTGGTATTACATCTTCTTTAAATGTTTGGTAGAATTCTTCAGTGCAGTTTTCTTTGTTGGAAGATTTTAAAGTATGAATTTAATTAATAGGCATAGGAGTATATATTTCTTCTTGAGGGAGCTATGGTAGTTTGTGACTTTCAAGAAATTTGTACATTTCACCTAAAATTCTAAATTCATGGACATAAAAGTGTTCATAATATTCTCTTATTACCTTTTAAAATGTCTGTAGGATCTCTAGTGAGGTCTCCACATCTATTCCTGATATTGTTAATTTGTGCTTGATTTGCCTGGCTAGAGGTCTATCAATTGTATTGATTGTTTCAAAAGAAAAAACCTTTTGGTTTCATTGACTTTATCTACTGTTTTCTGTTTTAAATTTTAATGATTTGTGCTCTTATTTTTATTACTTTTTGCTTGACTGGGTTTAATTTGCTCATTTTTTTCTAGTTTCTTAAGGTAGAGACTTAGATTATTTGAGACCTTTCTTTTTTCTTTTTCTAATAGGAGCATTTAATGCTATATACATTTGTCTAGATACTGCTTTAGTTGTATCCTAAACATTTTTATATGTTGTGTCTTCATCTTCATTCAATTAAAAAAAATTCCTAATTTCCCTTGTCGCTTCCTCTTTGGCCCATTGGATTATTTTAAAGTATGTTGTTTAATTTCCAAATATTGGAAGGTTCTACAGATAACTTTTTATTAGAGATGTATAATATAACTCTATTGTGGTCAGAGAAAATACTTGGATATTTCAATAATTTTATGATTTCAATACTTTTAAATTTTTTGAAGTTTGTTTCGTGGTTCAGAATATGGCTTACGATGATGAATGTTCCTTGTGAATTTGAAAAAACTGTATTCTGCTGTTGTTGGGTAGAGTGTTCTAAATGTCAATTAGGTCAAGTTGGCTGATAGTGTTGCTCACGTCTTCTATATCTTTATTGAGTATTTGTTGACCTATTCTATTGATTACTAAGAAAGGAATATTGAAGTTTCCAAGTAGTTATGGATTTGTCTATTGCTCATTTTAGTTCTAGCAGTTTTTGCTTTAAGTGTTTTGAAGCTCTGAAAACAATTCCATTTACAATAGCATCAAAAAGAATAAAAACATCAATCTTATTCACAAGATGACATAATCTTGTGAATAAAATTCCTAGTGAATCCAGTAAAATGCCATTATAACTAATCAGCAAGTTCATCAAGATCAATATACAAAAATCAATTATTTATTTATTTATTTATTAGAGACAAGGTCTCACTATGTTGCCCAGGCTGGTCTCAAACTCCTGAGCTCAAGTGATACTCTGGCCTTCGCCTCCCAAAGTGAGCCACCATGCCTGGCCAATTCTATATAGCAGCAATGAGTAAGTTGAAAATAAAAGTGAAACAAGTCCCTTTATAACAGCATCAAAAAGAAGAAAACACTTAGAAATAAAGAACAAGGGCCAGGCACAGTGGCTCACAACTGTAATTCCAGCACTTTGAAAGACCAAGGGGGGCGGAGCAAGATGGCCGAATAGGAACAGCTCCAGTCTCCAACTCCCAGCGCGAGCGACACAAAAGACCGGTGATTTCTGCATTTTCAACTGAGGTACTGGGTTCATCTCACTGGGGAGTGCCGGACGATCGGTGCTGGTCAGCTGCTGCAGCCCGACCAGCGAG
>NW_012104266.1:678838-681478 GCF_000951045.1 Mandrillus leucophaeus
TCTCAAAAAAAAAAAAAAAAAAAAAAAAAAATAGCTGGGCGTGGTGGCACATGTGTGTAATTCCAGCTACTCAGGAGGCTGAGGCATGAGGATCACTTGAACCAGGAGGCAGAGGTTATAGTGAGCCGAGATTGCACCACTGCACTCCAGTCTGAGTAACAGAGTGAGACTCTGTCTCAAAAAACAAAACAAAACAAACAAACAAAAAGGAAAGGAAAAGAATTAGTGTAAACATATAGTTTTTAGTGTAAACAGCTGGGATGCTGATAGGGATTGTGTTGAATCTATAGATAATTTTGGGGAGTGTTATCATCTTAACAATGATAAATCATCAAATCCATGAACATGGGATATGTTTCCATTTTGTTACATCTTGTTTATTTCAATGATGTTTTATAGTTTTTAGTGTGTAAGTTTACCATCCAATGGGGGAAAGGATAGTCTTTTAAACAAATAGTTCTGGGACAACTGTATACCCACATGATAAAGAATGAAGTTAGACCCTGACCTCATAGCATATACAAGAATTAACTTGAAATAGATCAAATATTTAAAGATAAGAGCTAAACTATAAAACTCACAGAAGAAAACAGAGGGGTAAACCTTCATAACTTCGGATTTGGCAATGGATTCTTAGATATGACAATGAAAGAAAAATAGATAAACTGGACCTCCTCAAAGTTAACAAATTTTGTATTTCAAAGGACATGATCAAGAAAGAGAAAAGACAATTGAAAGAGTGGGGCAAAATTAAGGCATATATCTGATCAAGGACATGTATCTAGAATACATAAATAACTCTTGCTACTCAATAATAAAAGGCAGCCTAATGAAAAATTGGGAAAGGGTGTGAGTAGATATTTCTCCAAAGAAGATATACAATGGCCAATAACCATCTGAAAAGATGCTCAACACCATTGGACATCAGGAAAATTAGTCATCAGGAAATCAAAACGATAATGAGATATCACTATACATTCACTAGGATGGCTAGAATAAAAAACGCAGGTAATACAAGTGTTGAGAAGGAGGTGGAGAAACTAGAAGCCTCATACATTGCTGGTGGAAATGTAAAATGATGCAGCTGCTTTGAAAAACACTCTGGCAGTTCCTCAAATGATTAAACACAGAGTTACCATATGACCTAGCAATTCCACTCCTAGGTATATACCAAAAAAAAAAAAGTGAAAATAGGTCCACCCAAAAACTTGTGCATAAGTGTTTAACAGCAGCATTATTCATAATAGCTAAAAGATGGAAACAATCCAAATGTCCATCAACTGATGAATGGATGAATAAAGCATGGTATGCCCAGGCAATGGAATATTATTTGACCATAAAAAGTAATGAAGTACTGACACATGCCACAACATGAATGAACTTTAAAAATACGCTAAGTGAAATAAGGTAGCCACAAAAGTCCGTGTATTATATAATTTTATTTAAATGAAGTGCTCAGAATATGTAAATCTATAGAAACAGAAAGTAGATTAGTGGTTGCTCAGGGCTTGTGGGAGAAATGCAAGGGTAACTAAAGGGTATATTTCTTTCTTTTTGAGGTAATAAAATGTTCCAAAATTGATTGTCGATGGTGGTTGCACATATCTGTGAATATACTAAAGTGTATTGAATTGCACACTTTGATAGGTGAACTGCATGGCATGTGAGTCATATCTCAATAAAATTGTTTGAAAAATTGAATTTATATTGTGTATTCTTTTGGGACCAACTTCTTTTACTCATAATGTCTGTCATATTCACAAATATTTTTGTATGCTATCAGAAGCTCATTCCTTTTATTGCTTTGTAGTATTCCATTGTATGAACATACCACAATTTATTTAATCTATCATTCTGCTGATGAACAGTAATGTTGTTTCAAATTTTTAGTTCTTATGAATAAAGCTGTCTTGAACATTCCTGTACATACTTTGGTGAACAGATGCACTCATTTCACCTGAGTATATATATAAAAGGGAGATTTCATGGTCACTGCTGGGATAGAAACATGTTTGGTTTTAGCAGATACTGCCAAACAGTTTTCCAAAGTGGTTGTACCAATTACATTTCCACTCTGGAGTGCCAGAACTCCAGTTCCTTCCCATCCTCATTAACACTTGATTTTTTTTTTAGTCATTTCAGTGAGGGTGCAGCGGCTTCTCAATGTGCATTTTCTTGATGAATAATGATGCTGAGCATCTTTTCCTTTGCTTATTGACCATTTATACATTTTTTTTGGGTGAAATTTCCATTCAATTCTTTTTTTTTTTTTTTTTTTTGAGATGGATTTTCACTCTTGTTGCCCAGGCTGGAGTGCAATGGCATGATCTCAGCTGACCGTGACAGAGACGGGGTTTCTCTGTGTTGGTCAGGCTGGTCTCGAACTCCCAACCTCAGGTGATCTGCCCACCTCAGCCTCCCAAAGTGCTGGGATTACAGGCACGAGCCACTGCACCCGGCCATTCAGTTCTTTTGTCCATTTTTGTATTGGGTTATTTGTCTTTTCTTGTTGAGTTGTAAGAATTCTTTATACATTCTGAAAGTTGTCAAGCTTATGTATTGTCGTATCTTCTTCCTATCTGTGGGTTGTCTTTTTCTTTTCTCAACAGTGTCTTTTTTTTTTTTTTTTTTTTTTTTTTT
>NW_012104266.1:681688-756197 GCF_000951045.1 Mandrillus leucophaeus
CGTGTTAGCCAGGATGGTCTCGATCTCCTGACCTCGTGATCCGCCCGTCTCGGCCTCCCAAAGTGCTGGGATTACAGGCTTCAGCCACCGCGCCCGGCCAACAGTGTCTTTTGACAAACCAAAGTTCTCACTTGTAATGAAGTCCACTTTATCAATATTTTCTTTTATAGTTGGTAATATTTTGTCTCCACAAAGTCATGAAGATATTCTCCTAGGATTTTTTATTTACTTTATTTCATTATCTTTGAAACAGGGTCTCACTTTGTCACCCAGGCTAAAGTGTAGTGGCGCAATCATAGCTCACTGTAACCTCAAATTCCTGGGCTCAAGTGATCTTCTTGCCTCAGCCTCCCAAGTAGCTGTGACCACAGATGCATGCCACCACACTGGGCTTTTTTTTTTTTTTTGTAGAGATAGAGTCTCGCCATGTTGCCTAGGCAGTACTTGAACTCCTGGGCTCAACCAATCCTCCCACCTTGGCCCTTCAAAGTGCTAGGATTATAGTACTGTAAGCCACCACACACAGCCCCAGCTGGGATTTTGATTGGGATTGCTTTGAATCTATAGATCAATTTGGGAAAACTGATATATCTTAACAATACTGAGTTTTCTAATACATGAACATGGCATATATCTGCATTTATTTAGACCTTTAAAAATTTATTTCAGCCATGTTTCAAGGTTTTGTGGCTTTCAGTGCAGAAGTCTTACACATCTTTCATTATAGATTACTAGGCATTTGATGGATTTTGATGCTATCAAAAACTGTATTTTAAAGGTCATTTTCCAATAATTTCTTGCTAGTATACAGAAATACAATTATTTATATATAAACCTGTATCCAACAACCATACCAATTTCCTTTTTTTTTTTGACAGAGTCTCACTCTGTCGCCCAGGCTGGAGTGCAGTGGTGTGATATCAGCTCACTGCAACCTCCACCTCCTGGGTTCAAGCAATTCTTCTGCCTCAGTCTCCTGAGTAGCTGGGACTACAGGCATGCGTCACCATGCCCAGCTAATTTTTGTATTTTTAGTAGAGACGGGGTTTCACCATATTGGCCAGGCTGGTCTCGAACTCCTGACCTCGTGATCCACCCGCCTTAGCCTCCCAAAGTGCTGGGATTACAGGTGTGAGTCACAGTGCCCGGCCCAAATTTACTTATTTTTAAAACTTTATTCCAAATCACAGATAAAGAAAACCATATTATATGCATGTCTGTTTGCATATACATAATACATACATATACACACACACACATACATACAGTTCCGTTATAATGTTTGTTTTGAAAATGTGAATTTGTTCCGACATGATTGATATATTAGGTAACAATTAATGTAAATTATGTAAATTAAGTACTTGCTTATGTGCAATTTAGTCTGTGTGAAATAGTAAGTCAATGCAAAAAGCAGCATCTGGCTGAACCAAGCTGTATAGGAATATGAATAACACACACATGTGCACAACTCAAACTTCTATCCACTACCTCAGTTCACTGAATGTGTTATGGGCCACACTCATCCACATCTGTTGCTATAACTTTCCATCAGATTTCAGACAACCGCCTCCCACCACTTCACAGTATCTCACAAGCTGCAATCCTTCTGATATTCACTTCCATAAGCAAATGCCAGGTCTTTTTTAAGGTAAAAAGGCATATTTATTGTAGTATTCATATATTTTTAGTAATTTAACATATACAAAGCCATGCTGTCATTTTATTAGGTTCTTATGTTTTTTTAATATGTCACAGACCAAATATTTTTAGTGTTATACCCCAACCCCATTTTTTCCCATAAGCCCCGTGGTCTTTGTTACACAATTTTGGATACTGTAATAATTTTTAGGCACGCATATGCCATGTAACAGCAAAACTGACTAAACATGTAAAGTATTTTCATCATTGCTAACCCATAACCACATGAAAAAAGTTACCAACTAGAATGCGGTATTCTGCATAGTTCTTTTTGTCTTTAGCCTTGCATCTAATCAAAACAGAGTTTTTCAAAGTTACTTAAATCAGCTTCTTTCTTCCTCACCCCCTTCCATGTGGCCATGTAATTCATTCGTAATACGGTCAGATTCATTTGTCACAGTCTGAATTCCATCTGGGATTCCCTCCACATCCTGATTGATTTATTTTAAAATTGTATCCGGTAAAATCTACTCTTTGTGGCATATATTTCTATTGGTTGTGAAAAATGCATAGAATTGTGTGTCCACTATCACTGCTCCTTATAGAACAGTTCATTACCCTAAAGATTCTCTCATGTTACACCTTTATAGGGAACTCCTACTCCTCTGTCCAACCTCTCGCAACCACTGATGTATTTTCTGTTCCTATGGTTTTACCTTTTCCAGGATATCATATAAATGGAATCATAGCCTTTCGGGTCTGTCTTTTTTCACTTGGCAAATGCATTTAACATTCATTTACTTCTGAGTAGGATTCCATTATAGAGATGTACAGTTTGCTTATCTATTTCAGGTTACACTTGTTGGAATTATGTTGTCAGCTCCCGGAAATGGTAGATTGACTGGGTCTCTGCAGTGCTTTCAAAGTCATGGTTTAGAAATTGCTCCATTATTCTGAGTCCTTCGGATAGGCAAAATGCCCTTCTAATGCACACACAGGGCAGGGGTTATTAACCCCACTTTCCAGATGAGAAGATTATGGCTGAGAAACTAAATGCTGTTCCTACCCATAGAAACAGCAAATTAATGGAGAGCCAGGACTCTAATCCCACATGTTCTGATTCACAATCCACTACTGGAAAACATGTAGAGGAGAAGAATGGCTATGACTAGAAGGTTGGAAAATAGAACCTATTTCTGAAATAGCTGGTCTGAAGAAGACAGAGCTTAACAAATGCTTTGGAAACTGTCTTAAAGCATATAAAGGGTTTACAACTGAAGTTAAAAAAGAACAGATCATCTTTAAGAGGCAGCATGGAGAGAGTGATCAATTAGACCTAAGATGTGAAATGGGTTACTAGGAGGCCTGGAATTATTCCAGTATAATGTTGAATGGAAGTGGTGATAGTGTATATCCATGTTTCATTCCTTGACATCAGTGAGAAGGTGTTCATATTTTACCATTAAATACAAAATAAGGAGTAGTTTGTTTTCAAGTAATGTTTATCAGATTGAGGAAGTGACTTTCTATTCCTAGTTTGTTGAGTGTTCTCATCATGAATGGGTGTGGAATTTTTTTCAAATGCTTTTTCTGCATCTATTGAGATTATTATATTTTCCTCTTTTATTTTGTTAATGTGCACTCATTTTTGAATGTTGAATTCCTGGGATAAACAATATTGGTCATGATGCAGTATCCTTTTTATATATTGCTGGATTCAATTTTCTAAAATGTGTTTAGGATCTTTGCATCTATCGTTTAAGATACTGGCCTGAGGCTGGGTGTGGTGGCTCACACCTGTAATCCCAGCACTTTGGGAGGTCGAGGTGAGTGGATTACCTGAGGTCAGGAGTTCAAGACCAGCCTTGCCAAGATGGTGAAACCCCATCTCTACTAAAAATACAAAAATTAGCCGGGAGTGATGGTGCACGCCTGTAGTCCCAGCTACTCGGGAGGCTGAGGCTGGAGAATCGCTGGAACCCGGGAGGCAAATGTTGCAGTGAGCTGAGATCGTGCCACTGCGCTCCAGTCTGGGCGACAGAGTGAGACTTCGTCTCAAAAAAAAACAAAAACAAAAACAAAAACAAACAAACAAAAAAGACACTGACACTGACTTGTATTTTTCTTTTTAGTTTTTGGAATCAGAGGCATGCTGGCCTCATAAAATCAATGTATTACTTTTTTCTCTATTTTTCCATAAGAGATATTTGTATAATATTGCTATTATTTCTTTCTTATATATTTGGAATAATGTACTGTTAAAGCCATTTCCTTTGTGAGAAGGTATTTAAGATTTCATTTCTTTAGTAGGTTTATGACTATTTAAAAGAGTATAAATAGGACTACTCAGATTATTTTTGGGGGGTAATTTTGTACCTGATCTTAGCGAAAAGGCTGAGAAGTAATGGGGGGCGGGAAAGTAATTTTGGTAGCTGTACTTTTCAAAGAATTTGTCCATTTTGTCTAAACTGTCAAATTCATTGGCATGAAGTTGTTCACAATATCCTTTTTATTGTAATTTTAATGTCTGAAGGATTTGTAGTGATGCCCACTTTTGAATTACTGATATTGGTAATTTGTGTTCTTTCTTGATCCATCTTGCTAGACTTTTAGCAATTGTATTAAATCTTTCCAAAGAAGCAACCTATGGCTTTGTTGATTTTCTGTGTTGTTGCTGTTGTTGTTGTTGTTGTTGTTTTGAGACAGTCTTGCTCTGTCGCCCAGGCTGGAGTGTAGTGGCGTGATCTTGGCTCACTGCAACCTCCACCTCTCAAGCTCAAGTGATTCTCGTGCCTCAGCCTCCTCAGTGGCTGTGATTACAGGCATGTGCCACCATGCCTGGCTAATTTTTGTATTTTCAGTAGAGACGGGGCTTCACCACGTTGGCCAGCCTGGTCTCAAACTCTTGACCTCAGGTGATCTGCCCGCCTTGGCCTCCCAAAGTGCTGGGATTACAAGCATGAGCCACTGTGCCCAGCCTGATTTTCTGTGTTGCATGTTGTTTTTCATTTCTTTGTTTTCTGCTCTTATCTTTGTTACATTCTTCCTTCTACTATCTTTAATTTGCTGTTTTTTCCCTAGACTCAAGTTGGAAGCTTAGATCACCAATTTTCAATCCTTAATCTTTTCTAATATATGCATTTAAAGCTATGTCTTTTCTTTTATTTTGGTTGTATCTAACAAGTTTTGATGTCACATTTCATTTTTGTTAAGTTCAATCTATTCCATCATTTTCATTTTGATTTTTTCTTTGACCGATGGGTTATTTAGAAGTGTTTCTTTTAGATTTCCAACAGTGGGGGTTTCCTAATCATCCTTCTGTTGTTGCTTTCTCATTTGATTATACTTTGGATAACATACCTTGTATGATTTCAATCCTTTGAAACTCGTTGAGACTTGCTTTTTGGCCCAGCATATGCTCTATTTTGGTATGTGTTACAAGTGCACTTGAAAAGAATGTGTATTGTGATATATATATATATGTAAAATCAGTTAGGGGTGGACTGAAGTTTAAAGCTTGGGAAATCCTGTGAAAATAAGTAATGAATGTGTAGGTAAGGTATAGTACACAACTTATTCTGATCAGGAGACACTGTGCTAAGATAACTGTACAAAAAAATTTCCAGATTCACATTTGTCCTTCGTAAAAACAAACCATAATAAGATATATGTTGGGAACGGGGAGATTGGACTGACATTCCTAATTAGATCAGGCACTTGGGAGAAGGAATAGTATATATCACCGTAAGTATCTGGGAACCATAACAAACCTGTCTCCTCAACCTGGAACCCCTACTATATTTCTTCAGTGACTCTATAGCCCTGTATCAAAGTCTCTACTCACTGCCATTAAGGCTTTGGATTGCAACATTAGGGTAAGCTTATGCTGACTATGAGGCACGATTTAAATGGAATGCTGCCAAAAGTGAAGACTTTTAGGATCAATTTTTATCAGAGATGCTTGGGTATCTGCAGCTAATTGTTTAATTTTCTTCCAGGAAATAATCCTAAACTCAGGTTCTCCTATTTCTGTGGCCTAAGTTCAGGCTCAAAATGTACACTAGAAAATCTACTCAAGTTTTGCCATTCTGTTTAATGTGCCTGAGGATCAGCTCCAATTGCCTTTTCTCTTGGCTGATCTCAAAACTTTCATCACTGAAAATTTCTTACCACGAGAATTAATCTCTGAAACAAAAGTAATGCATGACTGATGGCTGTATTAAGCCAATGAAGGAACCAAGCAAAGACTGCCTGCAAAGGAATAAGCATTCAATCCTAGTTTTGGTGTGTACAATGGAAAAGATAAAAAATATTTCTATTTCTAGCATGCGCCTTGTTAAATGGCAACTTTTATCAACTGTATTTGGATAAATTAGAATGACCTTTCCAGTTATGGGTTGAGGAGACCCTAATATATAAATATGTAATACGTAATATATAAAAACGTAGATAATCCTCTGCCCTGCCAGCTGAACTGCATTTCTGCTGGCAGAGCATCCATGCTGGGCTTTGTTCTAAAGCTCTCAGGAGGTTTGTCTTGTTTGTCATAACTACTAATAATTTCGATGATGACACTTGATGAATACTTTATACCAAAGTAAAAATTATAGTACTGGAGATAAGTGAAATTCTTCCTTGCAATGACCTACAAAAACTAAAGCCTTTTCTCTATCTTCCTGTTTTTGTGATAAATGTTTAACTCATGTTATAAAATAAATAGTTTTAAGAAACCAAATCACCAAGATTACTTCTAGCCCTAACATTTGATGATTCGCTATATATAGAGACTCTGACTCCAAGGATGCTCTTAGCAACATCCAAAAATGATAATCTTCAATGGAGACCCAAAAGAGGAAATCTCTTTTCACAGCCAGAAAGAGAGATTCAGAAGTTGTGAGCTTCTTCAAGTTAGAAAGGTTTGAGTATCTTCTCACTGTAAGCGAAGTCATCTTTGGTACAAACTCAACTTCCCCTTAAATTTCCTTTTTCCCGCCTGCAAACCTGCCCTTCTCTGCTCCAAATCCCAAGTTCAATCTCCATTAGGTATTTTTTCTAAATGTTCCTCTCCCAGAGTATACGCTGATAATGACTAAATTGTGAGCTCTCCCAAGGATCTTTGCATAGAGGGTTTTCTAAGATCAAAATGCTCTAAACTAAAATAAATGACTCTCTAATGATAGAATTTCTGGTGTTATAGCAGGATTTCATTTAATAAATATTTATTGAGTCCTATTATATGCCAGGCAAAAATTTAGGAGGTATGGATAAAGAATGAACAAGACAGACAACTTTTCTGCCTGCATGGAACTTAGATTCTATTTAGGGACACAAACAATAAACAACATAGAATATGTCAAGTAGTCAACACACAGGTTAAGGGGGTAAATAGTATTGAAAGTTGCTATTTTTGAAAGGGTGTGGTCTCTGAGGGGGTAAAACTTGAGCAAGTTGGGGAGCAAGGCATATGACTATCTAGGACAAGAGTGTTTGATGCAAAGGAAAGGGCAAATACAAAGGCCCAGAAGCAGGGAAGTACAAGGTGCTATCAGGACATAGTAGGGCTAGAGTACATTGAGCTATGAGGCAGAGTGGCAGGAGAGGTAGCAAGGGCCGGATTATCTATGGCCTTGTAGATTATGGTAAGGACTTGGGATTTTATTTTAAACCCATTTAAATGGGAAGTGCAAGGAGACTGACATGAACTGACTTCTGTTATAATACTCTGGCTGCTGTGTGGCTATTGAATTTATTAGGAGGGCAAGAGCTGCAGCAGAGAGGACGCTTGGGAAGCTATTGCAGTGTTCCAAGTGAGACATGAGATAGCTTGAAACTAGGTGATACTAGTGGCCTAATTTGTTATTGAGAATGGGCACATCACAAATCACACTACTTTCAGCCTACTGTGGTTTGAATGTGTCCCCTCCAAAATTCGGGTGTTGAAACTTAATGGCCAATGTGATAGGATAAAAGGTGGAATCTTTAATAGCTTATTAGGCCCAAAGGGCTCCTCCCTCATGAACGGGGTTACAGATAGCCCTTATGGCCCTTAAAAAAGAGGCTTCCACACAGCACTAGCTTTTCTTGCCCTTCCGCTTTCCTCCCCGTGAAGACACAGTGCTTCTTCCCTCTGGAGGATACAGCAACAAGGTATCATCTTGCAATCAGAAAGCAGCCCTCACCAGAAAACTGAACCTGTTGGAGCCTTGACCATAGACTTCCCAGCCTCCAGAAATGTGAGAAAATAAATTTTTCTCTTTTGTAAGTTACCCAGTCTGCATGAGGTATTTTGTTACAGCAGCAGAAACAGACTAAGATACGGACTCATCCCCCACTACATAACCCCTGAATAAGAGATAATCCCCAAACTAACAATGTTCTCCTGTACTACTCCTGACTTCTGTTCACTTGGTTCCTACCATTAAAATTCTATTTATTCTTGAAGAGTAAGTTCAAATATCACCTTTCGGAATAGATCATTTCTTCCTCTGTGGTCCCATATATTCTGTATCCCTATTAGTATAGTTATTTCATTTTGCCTTATATATGTGTAATTGATTATGTTTCTGACCTACTTTCTTTACTGTAAATTTCTTAGGGACAGAGACAGTAACACATTTCCTTATTTCCACAATACATAGTAGCCCTTAGGAATTTAATAAATACTTTGCAGAATAAATGTAGTGAGCTGCTTTCCTTAGGTCACTAATATAATGGCATGTCAGGGTTAATCCTTTTGTAAAAGCCAATTCCCATAGCACTAAAATTTTAGTCACTGTTTATACAGCTCTTAATTAACTCTGATTTGGAGTAGATTTTTAAAAGGATGGCATTTTCCATTTTTCCCTCAAGCGTTTATGATTCACTGGCTTTGTAGTTTCCCTCAATGTATCTATTTGTAGTTGGTAGCTTAATCATTTATTTACATTACTGACATACTGGGCTCATTATTTTAGGCAATAGTTCATTGGAAATACATAATCTCAAGAAACATTAACCTTTAACAAGTCAGAATAATTTTTCTAAATGTATATTTCATTTTAATTATTAAAGTACTATATATTCATTGAAAAATTCAAATGCAGAAACAAAATAAAAAGTGAAAGTCTCTTAAACACACTAATACTTGTTCCAAGAGCTATCAAGTGTTAAGTTTGGTGTGTATCCTTTCAAGGCTTTATAGATGATATATACATTCATAAATATATATACGTATACACACATTTTATAAGAATATATATATGTGTTTATATTCTAAAGACCTATTATGTGCTAGGTGCACAATACAAAGGTAAGCAAAATCAGACACAGTATCTGTCCTTGTGGAGCTTACAGTCTAGGGTATTTGTGTATACATACACACATATGTTTTAAAAATAAAAATAGAATCAGAAAAAGTCAGCAAAAGTACAGCACTCCAAGGGGAGGAGCACACCCTGAAGTGCAAATCCTTTATCTACAATAACAAGAAAAGAGTTTAGAGGCTAGTAAAGGGAACTTGTCTGGACTTGGTTTGGTTTTGAGAAGCAGAGAAGAAAGAGTGAGCAACAGGTCAGTGAAGCAGTGGGGAGGAAAGAGTCTTTGTTATGAGAAGCCCATAGCTGCCTATTGGCTGAGAAGATGTGGAGCCTACCAGAACTCACATACACAACAAACTTTGATCTTAAGTAAAAATTTCTATTATCCTTGATCAGATCCTGATCTCCTCTCCACATGTATCATCTGCAAGTAGAAGGTCTAAAGAGACCTCATTGCAATTAAAGATGTTATCAAGCAAAGCAAAGCAAAGCAAAACAAAACAAACAACTCCAGCACAGTTTATACACAAACATACTACATGAAAATGGGATGAAAGAAACAGGAAAAAAAAATGGCAGATGGAGAATTCTCACCAGAGAAATGTTGCCATACGCAGATTAAAATTGTGACTAAACATATCAGCATAAATTCAGTAATATTAATTAAGTAATCATATCTATAAAACAAGAATATAAAGCAGAAATGCTAGAATTCAGGAAAGAGTTGGTACACGCAAAAGCAAATGGAATATGAGCTATTTCAGAGACAAAAAAGGAAATGGAAAGAAAAAAATAAAGCCATCACAGGAATAAAGGTAAAACTGGAAGCAGCAAAAGGAAGTGGAAGCAGCAAAAAGGAAAACAGACACTACTGAATAAACAGTAAGAGACAGAAAACAGGAAAATGAAATGCCAATTGAAATTGGTTGTAATGTCTTCCTGGTTTCCTCATCAGTTAATGAATTAAATAAAATCCTTGATGTGTTCATTTAATATTCCTAAGAGAGTCCTGATTATATCTTTTTTTTTTTTTTTGAGACAGAGTCTTACTCTGTTACCAGGTTGGAGTGCAGTGTCAGGATCTCTGCTCACTGCAACCTCTGTCTCCTGGGTTCAAGCGATTCTCCTGCCTCAGCCTCCCAAGTAGCTAGGATTACAGGTGCCCACCACCATACCCAGCTAATTTTTGTATTTTTAGTAGAGATGAGGTTTTACCAAGTTGGCCAAGCTGGTCTCGAACTCCTGACCTCAGGTAATCTGCCTGCCTTGGCCTCCCAAAGTGCTGGGATTACAGGCATGAGCCACCACGCCCAGCCAAGGTTATATCTTAAAAGTACTGACTGAGATGCCCAATGGATACTCCTGACAGGGCCAAGTGTATTGTAAATTGTAACACAAGTAAATTGTGTTACTGGAGAAATGTAAGTCATAGACTGTTTACATTAATCTTTTCTTGACTTTCAGACTGAATCCAAAGTGGCAGCAGAACTTTGTTGAATCTCTGCTTTTTTCTTTTCTATTGAGTTTATGTTTTGTTTTAGTTTCTGGTTTGTGTATAGTCAGTAAGTTATATTCTTCCTTGGTAGCAGCAATGACTGGGAATGTGATTATATGGTCTGACCATTTGGTGGTCTTTGCAATAGGACTATTGGATCATCTGGTCACTTATCTAGTCACTGATGGGTGGGAAATAACAGAGAATTTGTCTTTTTTATTGTTCTATTTGTTCATTTTGGACTCAAATTAATCAGTAATTTCATGTCCACAGGGAAGGTGAACACTTTAATATCTGCACTGACGTATTTCTGTGTTTACTCTCAACTTGTAGCTGAAATTGTAGATCTGCATTCATAAGATCACTTTATCTATGTCTATGTGTCCACAACTGAAAAAGGCTTTGACTTCACATTATGTAAGTATAAAATATTTTCCTATCTCTGGGGAGTATTAATAAGTTATATTATAAAGTTTCCTAAATTAAAGGAGCTCTGTTCTAATTTATAGACATAAATAAGAAGTTACATACATATATTTTTTTTAATTCCAAGAAAAAAGAAGTTGAACTTCTTCTTCTTTTTTTTTTTTTTTGAGACAGAGTTTCGCTCTTGTTGCCCAGACTGGAGTGCAATTGCACGATCTTGGCTCACTGCAACCTCCGCCTCCCGGGTTCAAGCAATTCTCCTGCCTCAGCCTTCCAAGTAGCTGGGATTACAGGCGCCCACCACCACACTCAGCTACTTTTTTGTATTTTTAGTAGAAGACAGGGTTTCGCCATGTTGGCCAGACTGGTCTCGAACTCCTGACCTCAGGTGATCCCCCCACCTTGGCCTCCCAAAGTGCTGGGATTACAGGCTTGAGCTACTGTGCCTGTCCAGAAGTTGAACTTTTAACACTAAAATGTACTAAACTAAAAATATTTTTACAAAAATTCTGCTAACTCAAACATTTTAAGAATCCAAAATTAAGGTAAACCTTTGGCAAATGAGATTTGTTTAATAGTTCTTGTTTAAATCAAGAAACTGAAGAGACAGCCCACAGAATGGGAAAAAGTATTTGCAAACTACCCCTCTGAGAAGGGATTAATAAGCAGATATATATACAGAGCTCAAACAACTGTATAGGAAAAAAATCTAGTAATCTAATTTTTAAAATGAGCAAAGGATCTGAATAGACATTTCTCAAAAGAAGACATACGAATCGCAAACAGGCAACTGAAAAGGTGCTCCGCATCACTGATCATCAGAGAAATGCAAACCAAAACTACAATGAGATATCATCTCATCCCAGTTAAAATGGCTTATATCCAAAAGACAGGCAAAAACAAACGCTGGCGATGATGTGGAAAAAAGGGAACCCTTGTACACTGCTGGTGGGAACATAAATTAGTACAACCACTATGGAGAAGAGTCAGCAATCCCACTCCTAGGTGTACACTCAAAAGAAAGGAAATCAGTATATTGAAGAGATATTTGCACTCCCCTATGTATTGCAGCACTATTCACAAAAGCAAAGATTTGGAAGCAACCTAACTGTCCATCAACAGATGAATGGATAGAGAAAATGTGGTACATATACACAATGGAGCACTATTTAACCATTAAAAAGAATGAGATCTAGTCATTTGCAACAATATGAATGGGATTGGAGGTCATTATGTTAAGTTAAATAAGCCAGGCACAGAAAGACAAACCTTGCATGTTCTCACTTATTTGTGGAAGCTAAAAATTAAGCCAACTGAACTCATGGAAATAAAGAGTAGAATGATGGTTACCAGAAGCTGGGAAAGGTAGTAGGGGAGAATGTGGGGATGGGTAATGGGTAAAAAAATATAGAAAGTGTGAACAGACCTAGTGTTTGCTAGCCCAACAGGGTGACCACAGTCAGTATTAACTTAATTGTACATTTTAAAATAACTAAAAGAGTATAATTGGATTGTTTGTAACACAAAGGATAAATGTTTGATGTGATGGCTACCTAATGTACCCTAATGTGATTATCATGCATGGCATGCCTGTATCAAAATATCTCATGTAACCAATAAATAGATACACTTATACCTACAAAAATTAAAAACAAAACATTAAAAAATAATTTTTATTTAAAAGAGCTATGTCGTTTTTGGTGATTTATTTATGTAATGTATAAAACAAGCAAACATTTTATTTTACTTGGGTCTGTTTTTCCTAAATGCATACAGATTTACTAATCAAATAAGATAATGTTACTTATATGTAATACTTAAGATTATGAAAGATGTAAATTTGTGTTCACCTGAAATTGAATCCCTGTTCTGACAAATTTTCATTTCACCAGTAATTACATTCTGTGGTATGTTAGATTTAAGACAATCTAATTAACTTAAAGCACTGGTTTGATATTAAATTGAGTTCATTAATGAATAATCATTGGATACTTACATAAATTTTAATTAATAGACTGCTTAAATATTGATTACTAAGCATAGTTTTTTTGGTTTTTTTTGAGACAGGGTCTCACTCTGTCACCCAGGCTGGAGTGCAGTGGCACAATCATGGCTCACTGCAGCTACAGCCTTCCAGGCTCAGGCAATCCTCCTGCCACAGCCTCCCAAGTAGCTGGGAGTATAAGCATGTGCCACTATTCCTGGTTAATTCTTTAAAAAATTATTTATAGAGACGGGGTCTTCCTATGTTGCCCAGGCTGGTCTTGAACTCCTGGGCTCAAGCAATCCTCCTACCTTGGCCTCACTAAGCATAGTTTTAAGTTTATACACTGTTGCTTCTTCTTCTTCTTTTTTTTTTTTTGAGATGGAGTCTTGCTCTGTCACCCAGGCTGGAGTGCAGTGGTGTGATCTTGGCTTACTGCAACCTCCGCCTGCTAGGTTCAAGTAATTCTCCTAGCTCAGCCTCCCGAGTAGCTGGGACTACAGGCATGTGCCACCATGCCCAGCTAATTTTTTGTATTTTTAGTAGAGATGGGGTTTCACCATGTTGGTCAGGCTGGTCTTGATCTCCTGACCTCGTGACTCAAGTGCCTCGGCCTCCCAAAGTGTTGGGATTACAGGCATGAGCCACCGCACCTGATCCTATATACTGTTGCTTCTTATTTTTATATGCTATAAAGTGGCAATATCTTTGGGTCATGTTAATGGTTGTGTTCATTTTCCTCTTTAAAAGGGATGGGTGTGTACATCGAAAGCGCTACATGTGTTCATGAGCTCTGTTAATCTGCTATAATGTTTGTGAGAGATAGTTCTCAATTGCAGCCCTCAAATTTTCTCTTTGAAATAGATATTATTTTGGTTAAAAGTTAAAAATTAAAACAAGTGGTTGAGATTATATTATGAGCAAGAGTGACAAACGGGTATATGCTTCTGTTTTTAAAGGGATAGGTAGTTTGTTTCTAAGACAGTAGTTCTCAAACTTTCTGTTCTCAGGACCCCTTCGTACTCTGAAATATTACTAAGGACTTCCAAAGAGGTTTTCCGCATGTATGTTGTAACTACCAATACTTACCATATTATAAATTAAAACAGAAAAATTAAATATATTTATTGACTGAATTGATTTGAGATGAATCTGTTGCATATTGATGTCAATTTTAATAAAAATAATTTTATTTTAAAAATAAGAAGATTGCTTCACATTTTTGTAAAGTTCCTTACTGCCCAACTTAATAGAAATAATTAGTCTCTACTATTTGCTCCTGCATTCACTCTATTACAGTATCACACATCATATTGCCTCTGGAAAACTACACATTTTAGTATTATTATGAAAACAGTTTTGACCTAGCGGATGCTCTGAAAGATGGTCAATTCGTTCCAGAACATCAAATAACATAATGAAGGACAAACCGGGAAAGTGAAATTTTTTTGCCCTGGTTTAAACCTAAGTCTGAAATAAAGCTACGCAATGTGTTAAAATCATAGCAACGTTATCTAAATTTTGATGGGCTTGCTTCCTTAGTTTGCTGATTAATGCCTTCACCACAATGCAAAAGTTATTCTTTATCTTCTGTGTAATCTGCCTAGATAGGAGATTCCGTGTTTTACAAGCATAATTCTCTGAGCTTTATGTTTTTTTCTTTATTTTTGATTATTTAGTGGCAAACTAACAAAGAACAAAGGTTTCTCACTTGTCAAAGAGCTAAAGTTCTTTAGAATTGTGTTACCTCCTATGTTAGAATGGTGTTACCTCCTATGTACGTTTATTTATTTATTTATTTATTTATTTATTTATTTTTGTGATGGAATCTCACTCTGTCTCCCAGGCCGGAGCGCAGTGGCACAATCTCAGCTCACTGCAACCTCCACCTCCCAGGTTCAAGCAATTCTCCTACCTCAGCCTCCCGAGTAGCTGGGATTACAGGCACGTGCCACTACACCCAGCTAATTTTTGTATTTTTAGTAGAGACAGGGTTTCACCATGTTGGCCAAGCTGGTCTCGAACTCCTGACTTCAGGTGATCCGCCCACTTTGGCCTTCCAAAGCACCTGGCTCTATGTTTATTTTTAAATGTTTGATTGTTACTTTGTTTAGATAGGTAACCAAGTATCGTTTATTGGGCACTCATGATCCTATTTATTTATTTTATTTTTAATTTGTATAAATTTAAAGAACACAAGTTCAGTTTTGTTACATGGATATATTAAGCAGTAGTGAAGTCTGGGTATTTACTGTAACCATTACCCAAATAATGTACATTGTACCCATTAAGAAATTTCTCATCCTTTAACCCCCTCCCACCATCTCACCCTTCCTAGTCTGCAGTGTCCATTATTCCACCCTCTGTGTCCGTGTGCATACTTTATTTAGCTCCCACTTATAAGTGAGAACATGCAGTATTTGACGTTCTGGTTCTGAGTTGTTTCACTTAAGATAATGGCCTCCAGTTTCATCCACGTTACTGCAAATGACCTGATTTCATTCTATTTTTATGGCTGAGTACTACTTAATTGTGTTTATCTTCATTCCACATTTTCTTTGTCCGATCATCCATTGACGGATACGTAGGTTGACTCCATATCACTGCAACTGTGAATAGTGCTGCAATAAACACATGAGTGCTGGTATCTTTTCAATATATAATTTCTTTACCTTTGGGTAGATTATCCAGTAGTGGGAATGCTGGATTGAAAAGTCATCAGAGAAATGCAAATTAAAACCACAATGACATATCATCTTACACCAGTCAGGATGTCCATTATTAAAATGTCAAAAAACAACGAAGTTGGCAAGGATGCAGAGAAAAGGGAATGCTTTACACTGCTGGTGGGAATGTAAATCAGTAGAGCCTCCATGGACAACAGTGTGAAGATGTTTCAAAAAACTAAAAACAGAACTATCAGATCCTATTTTAATCAAGTGCCCAATTTGCCTCTAACAACTATTGATTTTACCTTCCAAAAATTGAATCACAAATAGAGATTACTATGAACTATTGTACATCAAAAAATTAGATAACTTAGATAAAATGACAAATTCCTAAAAGCACACAAACTACTAAATTGACTTTAGAAGAAATAGAAAATCTCAACAGACCTATAACAAGTAAAGAGATTAAATAAGTAATTTAAAACCTCCCAATAAACAAAAGTCCAGGACCAGATGGCTTCACTGGTGAATTCTTCCAAACATTTAAAGAAGAATAAACAGCAGTTCTTCTCAAACTCTTCCAAATAATGGAAGAGGAGGGAATATTTCCTAACTTCTTCTATGAAGCCAGCATTACCCTGATACTAAAGTCAAATGTAGACATTAAAGAAAATTACAAACCAATATTCTTTATGGATATCAATAAAAAATGCCAACAAAATACTAGCAAACCAAATCTTGCAGCATATTAAAGGATTATACAATCTGATTAGGTGTGATTTATCCCAAGAATGCAAGGGTGGTTCAACATAAGCAAATCAATTAATGTAATATACCACATCAATAAAAAAAAAAGAAAAAAGATCATATTCACTGATGCAGAAAAATCATGTGATAAAATCCAAAATATTTTCAAGATAAACTAGGAATGGAAGGGAATAGCCTCAACCTGATAAAGGGCATTAAAAAAACTCCACAGTTAACATTATACTCAATGGTGGAAGCTCATCCCTAAGATCAGGAACAAGACAAGGATGCCCTCTCTCACTACCGCTATTCAACATTGTACAGGAAGTTTTAGCCAGATAAATTAGGCAACAAAAAGAAACAAAAGGCATCCAAAGTGAAAAGAAAGAAGTGTAACTCTCACTGTTCACAGATGACATGACCCTATGTATAGAAAATCCCAAAGAAACCACAAGAAAGCTACAAATTCGGCAAAGTTGCAGGTACAAGATCAACATGCAAAAATCAGTTGTGTTTCTATACATCAGCAATGAACAATCCAAAAAGGAAATTAAGAAAACAATTCATTTACGATAATATTCAAAAGAATAAATTTAGCCAAGAAGGTGGAAGATCTGTACAATGAATTACTATAAAACACTGATGAAAGACATTAAAGAAGACCTAAATAAATGAAAAGACAGCCTACGTTTATGGACTGGAAGACTTAATATTGTTAAGATGTCAACACTTCAAAATTTATATTATGCCAAGCAATCCCTATAAAAATTCCATCAGCCTCTTTTTACAAAAATGAAAAAGTCAGTTCTCAAATTTATATGGAATTGTAAGGTGCCCCAATAGTTCAAAACGAATCTTGAAAAGGAACAAAGCTGGAGGGCCAACACTCTTCTGTTTCAAAGCTTATTACAAAGCTACAGTAATAAAACAGTGTGGTACTACCATAAGGATAGACATATAGACCAACAGAATAGAACTGAGAGTTAAGAAATAAACCTATACATCTATGGCAGACTGATTTTCAACAAGGGTGTCAAGACCATTACATGGGACAAAGAATAGTCTCTTTGGGCTGGGTGTGGTGGCTCACACCTGTATTCCCAGCACTTTGGGAGGCCGAGGTGGGTGGATCACCTGAGGTCAGGAGTTTGAGACCAGCCTGACCAACATGGAGAAACCCTGCCTCTACTAAAAATACAAAATTAGCCGGGCATGGTGGTGCATGCCTGTAATCCCAGCTACTTGGGAGGCTGAGGCAGAAGAATCACTTGAACCAGGGAGGAGGAGGTTGCAGTGAGCCAAGGTTGTGCCATTGCACTCCAGCCTGGGCAACAAGCAAAACTCCGTCTCAAAACAAACAAACAAACAAACAAACAAACAAACAAGCAAACAAAAAAGAATAGTCTCTTAAACAAATGGTGTGATGGCAACTGGATTTCCACAGGCAGAAGAATGAAGTTGGATGCCTACTACACCATTGAATACAAAAATGAACTCAAAATGGATCAATTACCCAAACATCAGCTAAAACCATAAAACTCTTAGAAGAATATATAGGAATAAATCTTCATGACTTTGGATTTGGCAATGGATTCTTTGGCATGACACTGAAAGCACAAGCAACAAAAGAAAAGGTAGATAAATTGGACTTCATCAAAGTTAAAAACTTACATCAAAGGACATTATCAAGAAAGTGAAAAGAAAACATACAGGAGAAAATATTTGCAAATCATATACCTGATAAGGGTTTAATATACAAAATATATAAAGAAATTCTAAAACTCAACACCAAAAAGCAACCCAATTTTAAATATGGGCAAAGAACTTGAATAGACAAGTCTTTCCCTCTCTCAAAGATGAAATACAAATAACCAATAAGCACATGAAAAGATGCTCAACACTTTAGTCATCAGAGAAATACTAATCAAAACCATGAGATACTATTTCACCTACTAGAATAGCTATAATAATAAAAAATAGAAAACAACAAGTGTTGGCAAGGAGGTGGAGAAATTAAGATACATTTGCTGGTGGGAATGTAAAATGGCGAGAATGAACTAATACAGTAAATTGGTACCAGTAGAGTGAGGTACTGCTATAAAGATACCCAAAAATGTGGAAGTGACTTTGGAACTGGATAACAGGTAAGAGGTTGGAACACTTTGGAGGGTTTAGAAGACAGGAAGATCTGGGAAAGTTTGGAACTTCCTAGAGACTTGTTGAATGATTTTGGCCAAAATGCTTACAGTGATATGGACAGTGAAGCCCAGGCTGACATAGTCTCACATGGAGACGAGGAACTTCTTGGGAACTGCAGCAAAGGTCACTCCTGCTATACTTTAGCAAAGAGACTGGTGGCATTTTGCCTCTGTCCTAGAGATCTGTGGAACTATGAACTTGAGAGAGATGATCTGAAATTGGAACTTATGTTTAAAAGGGAAGCAGAGCATAAACGTTTGGAAAATTTTCAGCCTGACAATGCAACTGAAAAGAGAAACCCATTTTCTGGGGAGAAATTCAAGCTGGCTGCAGAAATTTGCATAAGTAGCGAGGAGCCCAGTGTTAATCACAAAGACAATAGGGAAAATGTCTCCAGGGCACCTCAGAGACCTTCAAGGCAGCTCCTCCCATCACAGGTCTGGAGGCCTAGGAAGGAAAAATGGTTTCCTGGGCCAGGCCTAGGGCTTCTCTGCTTTGTGTAGTCTTGGAACTGTGACTTTCAGTCACATCCTAGCCATGGCTAAAAGGGGCCAACACACAGCTCAGGCCATTGCTTCAGAGGGTGCAAGCCCCAAGCCTTGGTGGCTTTCATGTGGTGTTGTGCCTGCGGGTGCACAGAAGTCAAGAATTGAGGTTTGGGAACTTCTACCTAGATTTCAGAGGATGTATGGAAACAAATGGGTGTCCATGGAAAAGTTTGCTGCAGGGGTGGCGTCCTCATGGAGGACCTATGCTAGGGTAGTGAGAAAGGGAAATGTGGGGTTGGAGCCCCCACACAGAGTTCCCACTGGGGCACTGCCTAGTGGAGCTTTGAGAAGAGGGCCACCATCCTCCAGACGCCAGAATGGTAGATCCACTGACGGTTTGCACTGTGCACCCAGAAAAGCCACAGACACTCAATACCAGCCCATGAAAGCAACCAAGAGGGAGGCTGTACCCTGCAAAGCCACAGGGGCGAAGCTGTCCAAGACCATGGGAACCCACCTCTTGCATCAGCATGACCTGGATGTGAGACATGGAGTCAAAGGAGATCATTTTGGAGCTTTAAGATTTGATGCCCTGCTGGATTTCAGATTTGCATGGGGCCTGTAGCCCCTTTGTTTTGGCCAATTTCTCCCATTTGGAATGGGTGTATTTACCCAATATCTGTACCCCCATTTTATCTAGGAAGTAACTAACTTGGTCTTGCTGTTACAGGCTCACAGGTGGAAGGGACTTGCCTTGTCTCAGATGAGACTTTGAACATGGACTTATGGGTTAATGCTGGAATGAATTAAGACTTTGGGGGACTGTTGGGAAGGCATGATTGGTTTTGAAATGTGAAAGGCACATGAAATTTGGGAGGGTCCAGGGTGGAATGATATGGTCAGGCTTTGTGTCTCCACCCAAATCTCATCTGGAATTGTAATCCCCATAATTCCCATGTGTTAAGGGAGAGACTGGGTGGAGGTGACGGAATCACCAGGGCAGTTTTCCTCTTGCCCTTCTTGTGATAATAAGTTCTCATGAGATCTGATGGTTTTATAAGGGGCTCTTCTCCTTCACTCGGCACTTCTCCTTCCCGTCGCCTTGTAAAAAAGGTGCCTTGCTTCCCCTTTGCCTTCTGCCATGATTGTAAGTTTACTGAGGCCTCCCCAGCCATACTGAACTGTGAGTCAATTAAACCTCTTTCCTTTATAAATTACCTAGTCTCAGGTAGTTCTTTATAGCAGTATGAAAATGGACTAATACACCATATGATGGAATATAATTCAGCCTTAAAATGGGAGGGAATTTTGACACATGCTATGACATGGATGAATCTTGAATACATTACTCTAAGTGAAATAAGCCAGTTACAAAAGGACAAATATTGTATGATTTACTTAAAGGAAATATCTAGGGCTGGGTATAGTGGTTCACTCCTGTAATCCCAGCACTTAAGGAGGTCGAGGTGGGAGGATAGCTTGAGCCCAGGGTTCAAGGCTGCAGTGAGCTACGATTGTGCCACCGCACTCCATCCTAGGCAACAGACCAAAACTCTAACTCATAAAAAAAAAAAAAAAAAGAAATATCTAGAATAGGTAAATTCACAGAGGCAGTAAGCATATGAGAGGTTACCAGGGGCTGGAGAAAGGGGGAATGGAGAAATAATTCTTTAATGGGTACAGAGTTTCTGTTCGGGATGATGAAAAAATTTGAAAATAGTGGTAATGGTTGTAAAACTGTACACTTAAAAATACTTAAAATAGCATATTTTATGTTATATATATTTTACCACAAAACTTTCATGAAATAAGGTACTGTTTTCCAATAGGGAATTTTACTTTCCTTCATTCTGATATTAGTCACCTTAATTAACTACAGTCATTAAATCTCTGTAATGTATAGACAGTAAAAAAAAAAAAACTCTGAAGATTGCCTGAAGTCTATATATAGAATATATATATACACACCTATATCTGTATATAGTCTAGCTGTGTGTATATATAAAAATATACTTAGACTATATATAATATGTATATATAGAGAGACCTTTATCTCTATCTCAGTATATCTCTCTATCTACTCTATCTATAGTCTAGTTGTATTCCTAAAAAAGAAGAAATTCATTTTTTTTTGGTGGACAGTTAGCATTCTGACGTACTTTTTTATTTTTTATTTTTTTGGAAACAGTGTCTTGCTGTGTTGCCCAGGCTGGAGTGCAGTGGACAATCTAGGCTCACTGCAAACTCTGCCTGTGGGGTTCAAGCGATTCTCGTGTCTCAGGCTCCCAAGTAGCTGGGATTACGGGCACACGCCACCATATTTGGTTAGTTTTTGTATTTTTAGTAGAGACAGGGTTTTGTCATGTTGGCAGGGTGGTCTTGAATTCCTGGCCTTATGTGATCCACCCACCTCGGCCTCCCAAAGTACTGGGATTACAGGCGTAAGCCACTGCACCCGGCCCTGACATACTTACTTAAAGAAAAGTCACGGAGGCAATGAATTTCGCTCTGAGCACTGCTTTAGCACTTTAAATTCTAGTATGAGTTATTTTCACTACCATTAGATCCTAGGTATACTGTAGTTTGGGTTTTTAAAAAATGTCCAGGTGGTAGGGTTTTTCAAAAAAATGATTCCGTTATTAATTTCTAGTTTTTGCATTGTGATCAGATGATGTTGTTTGTTTTATTTACATGTCTTAGAATTTATTCAGGCCCTCCTTGACACCAATTTTGTAAAACTTCAAAAGGCACACGAAAAGATGATATGTTTTCTGTTCTCAGGATACACAGTATATTTTCAGGCTACAGAGTTTACTTCTATTAAATCTTCTATAATAAGTATTTTATTTGGGTTTTCTCTATCCTTACTTTTTGCTGTTTTTATTCATTCAAATGACTGTCACAGACTAAGAGAAGTAAATTAAATTTTATGTGTTTATGTTCTTCCTTATAATTCCTATAATTTGATACTCAAACTGTCAAAGACATAACACATAAGCAAAAACAAAGTGACAGACCAATAATTTCTAAATGTTGGAAAACAGAATTCATCAACATATTAAAATAATAACATACCATGACCAAATAGGGTTTATTCCAGGAATGAAATGATGACTTAATTTTATAAAATATATTATTGTAACTCAGTACATTAATAGTTCAAAAGAGAAAAATATGATTATCTCCATAAAGTCTGAAAAAGCATGTAATTCAATTGAATATTCGTTGATTTTAACAAATTCTGAAACAGGGACAGAAAAACACATTGTAAAAACTTCAGGTCTAAACCTAAAAGCCAATACCACATTTAATGAGGAAATAGTATCAAGATATTATATAACTTCTGAAGGTTTACTACTGTTTAGATTATTTTATTTATTTATTTATTTATTTATTTATTTATTTATTTATTTTGAGACAGAGTTTCGCTCTTGTTGCCCAGGCCGGAATGCAATGGCGCGATCTCGGCTCACTGTAACTCCCGCCTCCTGAGTTCAAGTGATTCAAGGATGCC
The DNA here is from genome assembly GCF_000951045.1 of Mandrillus leucophaeus. Lineage (NCBI taxonomy): Eukaryota > Metazoa > Chordata > Mammalia > Primates > Cercopithecidae > Mandrillus > Mandrillus leucophaeus. Next base: position 704,144 of record NW_012104266.1, read on the forward strand.
TCAGCCTCCTGAGCAGCTGGGATTACAGGCATGCGCCACCATGCCCGGTTAACTTTGTATTTTTGGTAGAGACGGGGTTTCTCCATGTTGGTCAGGCTGGCCTCGAACTCCTAACCTCAGGTGATCTACCCACCTCGGCCTCCCAAAGTGCTGGGATTACAGATGTGAGCCACCACGCCCAGCCTATTTAGATAATTTTATAACAAAATATTAGCAGTATCTGATATCTTGATTGTGAAGACTAGCCTACATTTAGTCAAAGTTAAAGCTTGATTAAATTAGACATTAAATCTAGTGATCTAAGATTAATAATATGTTGAACAATAATAAAATATTTAATGATATACTTTCATATAAAGCAAAGTAAAAAATATTCTTATTCTAAGTAGTATGTTACAGAGTCAATACTGATATAGAGTGGGGAAAAAAATCAGCTCTTAAGGAATCATTGGGGCTGGGAGTGGTGGCTCACACCTGTAATCCCAGTACTTTAGGAGGCCGAGGTGGGCAGATCACTCGAGGTCAGGAGTTCGAGACCAGCCTCGCCAACATGGTGAAACCCTATCTCTACCAAAAAATACAAAAGTTTAGCCAGGCGTTGTGGTGCATGCTTGTATTCCCAGCTACTCAGGAGGCTGAGGTGGGAGAATTGCTTGAACCCAGAAGGCAGAGGTTGCAATGAGCCAAGATCATATCACTGCACTCCAGCCTGGGTGACACAGTAAGACCCTGTCTCAAAAAAACAAAACAACAGAAAAAAAAAAAAACATTTGACTGGTTATCAAGTACTGCAGTGGCACAAATTTCTGGTGACAAAAGACTTGTTTATTTAGATTCTAAGTTCCTTTCAAACTGTGTTACCAAACTTCCAGTTCCTACTGTACCTGTTTGTTTCAGGAAATTCTGGATGTCATTGCATGTCTGGATCTCCTCAAGTGCACGACTCAGGAACATAGTCTGTTTGGCAACAATGCAACACGATAATTAGTCCCAACAAAAAAAAAACTTTAAGCAAATTAATATAATCTCATATCATTTTCATCAAAAACAGGTAAAAATAAATTAATAGAAAAATGATAGTTTAAACTGAACATTTTGGAATTTATATAGAAATATTAGCCTCTATTTGCACATTTCCTTATTGTTTCAGAAAAATGAGGATTAAATAAAAAATCTTGAGCATTATCAATTTCTTTAACAATCTAGAACAGAAGAGAAACACTTCTAGAATAGTTGTGTGAGGAGCTCCACGGATCCTCTCCTCAGCAAAGCAATCATCGTAACTAGTGAAAATTAGAAAACATAATCATGTAAAGGCTCAGGAAATTGCCCTGAGGGTGTAGAGAAAATGAAGAAACATTTATTACAGGAAATCTACTAAGTCTTAGTAAGAACAGTAAGAGCCTGTGACATTTAAGCCATGATTCACTCACCATCCGCCAGCTCAGTGTGATGTAAGCACTACTTTAGGTGGGTGTGGCCAAGAAGATAGGACTCTCTCTACCTCCAGTTTCTGGGCTAGGGATTCTCTGAAGGGCCAGACTGCTGGCACTTCTCATCCCCCCAGATATCTATTGTAGAAGCTCTATTATAAACAAGCATAGCTCAGAAGCCTAGAACTCTCTTTCTCTACCCAGCCTCTATTTGTAAGGCAAAAGCTCTATCACAGGCATTGCAAGTTCAGGATCCTGGGTCTCAATCTCATCTCATCTCAGCTCTCATCTCAGCTGCTTATAGGCTAAAGTGTCCACGCTGGGAGCAGCAAGTCAAGAATATCAGGGACTACAACTCTTGCCCACTCTTCCACTCATACAGTTAGACTGTCATTCTGACAGAAGTGGGCCACTGTCCCTGCCCCTAGCTCCAAAACAGTGGTTCAGTTTCTGCCCAGTAGGAGAGGTAGATCTATAGCACTCCCTATAGATCTATAGCACTCCCTAAAGGAAATGACTTTAGTTGGAACAGAGCGTGGGGAAGTTCAAATCTAAGGACACTGTAAAAAATCATGGAGATTTTGGTAGTGAGCAATTAAGAGGATATTGGTAGCTCAATGATATTAAGAAGAAAATAACAGACCAACTAGAAGTTTATAGAGAGAAGTATGTGAAGAGACAGCTAAGATTTCTATTCCTTCAAAGGGGTCTTATTTTAATTGGAACAGGCTGTGGGGCAATTTATGCACAAGAGCACTTTAACACACACACACACACACACACACACACACACACACACACACACACACACACACACAGAGTAATCACCTAGCAATTAGTCAAGACTAACAGCTGCATGTGCTACTAATAGAAGAAGGTCATCTAGAAGCTTAAGAGGTCAGATCAGGAAAAGAGTAACAAAGAACCCTCCTAAAATCACTGTCATCCTTTACCAGAGGGAGGTGTAAGCAGTCTTTGCACAGGCAAAGACTGTGCCTTCCAAGGAGTGACATCAGTTATGGGGAAAATAGACTTCACTATTTCCCTATAGCTAATTCACAAAACAAATAAAGAAGTAAACACTAACATCCACAAACCCCATGGGGAGATCAGTACCCAAAGATACTACAACATATTATCTAAATCGTCCAGTTTTCAACAGAAAATTACAAGATATGCAAAGAGACAGGAAAGTGTGACCTCTACATAGGAAAAAACAGGTAACAGGAACTGATTTTGAAAAGGCCCAGATGTTAAACTTAATAGACACAGAATTCAAAGCAGCTATTTTAAATATGTTCAAATAACTAAATGAAACCACACTTAAAGAAGGAAGGTATGATAAAAAAAAAGTTCATCAAAAATGAATCTCAATAAAAGGATAAAAATTATAAAAATCAGACGGAAATTCTGGAGTTGAAAATTACAATAAATGAAACTTTAAAACTCACTAGAGGGTATCAACATTAGGTTTGACTTAGCAGAGAAAGCAATCAGCAAACATGAAGATAGATTAGTAGCGATTATGAAATATGAGAGCAGAATGAAAAAGAAAAAAATAAACTAAGCCTCAGTAAAACATGGGACACCATTAGGCACACCAACATACCCATAATGGGATTACCAAAAGGAGAGAAAAAGAGAAAAAATATTTCAAACACATGGCTGAAAATTCCCTAATTTTGATGAAAAACAATAATCTACACACTCAAGAAGCCCAAAAAACTCTAGGTGGGATCAAGAAACACAAAGATATCCAACCCAGATACATTATAAAATGGTAAAAGACAAAGAAAAATTTGAAAGTAGCAAGAGAAACATGACTCGCCACATATAAGGGTGATTAAGATTAATAGCTGATTTCTCATTAAAAACAATAAAGGCCAGAAGGCAGTGGGACAACACATCCAAAGTGATCAAAGAAAAATAAAAATCTACTAATAATCTAATACCTAGCAAAACTATTATTCAGAGAAGGTGAAATAAAGATGTCCCTGGATAAACAAGAGCTTAGAGAATTCATTGCTAAGAGACAATCTTTCAGGTTGAAAAGCAAGTAATGCCAGACAGTAATTTGAATCCAGATGAAAAAACAAAGAGCACTGGTAACATTAATTATATAATTATAAAAGATAGTATTAATATAAATGTATATTTCTTCTTCTCTTGTTTTTTTAAAAAAAAATATATAGACATATATGTGAATATGTATTTGTATTGTTGGGCCTCTAACATATAGAAATGAAATGTATTTGACAATAAAAAAAGCTGTTTTGGAGTAAGAAAATGAGACTGATATAGTTTGGCCGTGTCCCCACACAAACCTCATCTTGAACTGTAGTTCCCATAATCCTCATGTGTGGTGGGAGGGACCCGGAGGGAGATAATTCAATCATGGGGGCAGTTTCCCCCATGCTATTCTCGTGATAGTAAATTCTCACAAGATCTGATGGTTCTGTAAGGGGCTTCCCACTTCACTCGGCTTTCATTCTCTTTCCTGCTACCCTGTGAAGAGGTGCCTTCCACCATGACTCTAAGTTTCCTGAGGCCTCCCCAGCCATGTGGAACTATGAGTCAATTAAACCTCTTTCCTTTATAAATTACCCAGTCTCAGGTATTTCTTCATAGTGTGTGAGAGAACAGACTAATCCAGAGACCATACAGTAACTCTAATCTATAGGAAAAAATGAGGAAAAGCATAAAAGGTAAGTAACATGCTTAATATAAGAAACCATAATATATACTTTCTTCTCTAAGTTTCTATTTTTTTTTTGAGACGGAGTTTCGCTCTTGTTGCCCGGGCTGGAGTGCAACGGCGCAATCTCGGCTCAGTGCAACCTCCGCCTGCCAGATTCAAGTGATTCTGCTGCCTTAGCCTCCTGAGTAACTGGGATTATAGGCACCTGCCACCATGCCCAGCTAATTTTTTGTGTATATTTAGGAGAGATGGGGTTTCACCATGTTGGCCAGGCTGATTTTGAACTCCTGACCTCAAGCGATCTGCCCACCTCGGCCTCCCAAAGTGCTAGGATTACAGGTGTGAGCTACCACACCCAGCCTCTTCTCTGAGTTTCTTTAAAATACTTAAAATTCTATAAAGTGATACTATAAGATGTATTGTTGTGTTTGGAGCATATATAGATGTAATATGTATAACAAAATAGCATTAAAAAAGAGAAGAGAACACAGCTAATAGGAATAGCATTACTATATCTCACTGAAATTGGGTTTATAATCTGATGTAGATTCTGATAAATTAAGATCTATATTGTAAGCCCCAGAGTGACCACTAAGAAAATAACTCAAATATTGTGTAAAACTCATTAAAAAAACAAAAATGTTACATTAGAAAACATTCACTTAATGCAAAAGAAAAGAGTAAAGGTTCAGAAAATCAGGAATAAAAAATACATGAGATATATAGAAATGGAAAGGTAAAGTGGCAGAAGTAAATTCAACTAAGGGAGGAGACCACCCCTCATATTGTCTTATGCCCGATTTCTGCCTCCAAAGAAAGAAGAAGTAAAAACTAAAAGGCAGAAATGAAATCCACAGGCAGACAGCCCAGCGCCGCACCCTGGGCCTGGTAGTTAAAGATCGACTCCTGACCTAATCTGTTATGTTATCTGTAGATTACAGACATTGTATAGAAATGCACGGTGAAAATTCCTACCTTGTTTTGTTCCAATCTAATTACCGGTGCATGCAGCCCCCAGTCATGTACCCCCTGCTTGCTCAATCAATCACAACCCTTTCACACGCACCCCCTTAGAGTTGTGAGCCCTTAAAAGGGACAAGAATTGCTCACTTGGGGGGCTCAGCTCTTGAGACAGAAGTCTTGCTGATGCCTCTGGCCGAATAAACCCCTTCCTTCTTTAACTCAGTGTCTGAGGAGTTTTGTCTGCGGCTCGCCCTGCTACGCAACCATAAAAATAGTAACATTAAATGTGACTGCATTAAACAACCCAATAAAAGGCAAAGATTGTCATATTGAAACAAAGATGATCCAACTATATTCTGTCTACAAGAAATACATATTAGGTTCGAAGACAAATAAATAGGTTGATCGTGAAAGGATAGAAAAAGTTATGTTATGGAAACATTGACCATAAGAATGTTAGGGTAACACTACTAATATCAGACAAAAATAGACTCTAAAACAAACAAACAAAAAATTACTAGGGACAAAGAAGAAAATTTTATAATGTTAAAAGGGCCAATTCATTGGAAATATATAGCAATTATAAATATATATAATCTAACAACAGAGCCCCAAAAATATAAAGCAAAACTGGGTAGAATTGAAGAAAGAAAGAGATAATTCAACTTTTATTAGTTGGAGACTTCAATACCCCACTTCAAGTAACGAATAGAATAAGTAGGCAGAAAACCATCAAGGATATAGAACACTTGAACAACACTATCAACCTACAAGACCTACTAGCCATAAAACATTTCACTAACCCAAGTAGAATGTACATTCTTCTCAAGCACTCATGTATGGCACTTTCTCTAGTATAGCTCACATGCGAGGCTATAACACAAACTTCAAATAAATTTAAAATAATTGAAGTCACAAAGCATGTACTCTGACCACAGTGGAATAAAATTAAAAATCAGCAAGAGAAGACAATTTGGGAAATTCACAAATATGTGAAAATTAAACAACAGATTCCTAAATAATAAATGGGTTAAATAAGAAAGCACAATGAAAATTAGAAAATATTTTAAGATGAATGAAAAAAATACAACATACCGAAATTTATGGGATGCAGTTAATGCAGTCCCTAAAGGGAAATTTATAGCTGCAAAAGTTGATATTAAAATAAAAAATATCTCAAATCAGTGACTCCAAGTTTTACCTTAAGAAGCTGTAAAAACAAAAGCAAATTGAACTGGAAGTAAGCAGAAGGAAGATTTGAGTGGGAATTAATGAAATAGAGACTAGAAATGCAATAGAAAAAATGAAACCAAAAGTTCGTTCTCAAAAAGAGCAAAATTGATATACTTTTGTCTATACTGACCAAGAACAAAAAGAGAGAAGACACAAATAACTAAAATTAGGAATAAAAGAGGAGGTATCACTACTGACCTTACAAAAATAAAGAGGACTATAAGGGAATACTATGAACAACTGTAAACCAACACATTCAATAACTTAGATGTAATGGATAAATTTCTAGAAAGATAAACTACTAAAACTGACTCAAGAGGAAACACAAAATCTGAATAGACTACAACAAGTAGTGAAAAATTTATAATCTGAAAACCACAAAACATTGTTGAAAGAAGTGAAAAGCCTAAATAAATGGAAAGATATTCCATGTTCATGAATCAGAGGCTTTAATATTCTCCCTAAACTGATCTACAGTTTCAATGCAACCCCTATCAAAATCACAGCTGGCTTTTTTGCAGAAATCAACAAGTTGGTCCTAATGGACATTCCAGGGACCTAGAATAGCCAGAACAATCTTTAAAAAGAACAAAGAGGGAGGACTAACACCTTCCTATTTCAAAACTTACTACATAAAGCTATAATTATCAAGGCAATGTGGTATTGCCCCAAGGATAGACATAGATGTCAATGGAATAGAATTGAGAATAAACCTTCTCATTTATGGTTAAGTGATTTTCAACAATGGTACGAAGATAATTCAATGGGGAAAAAAATAGTCCTCAACAAATAGTACTAGGACAAATGGATATTCACATGCAAAACAATAAAGTTGGACCCCTATCTCATACCATACACAAAAATTAACTCAAAATGGATCATAGACCTACATGTAAGAGCTGAAAATATAAAAAATCTTAGAAGAAAACATCGAGGTAAACCTTCATGACTTTGGATTACAAAATGGTCTCAGATATGATAACAAAATAAATAAAATGGATATCATAAAAATAAAAAATGTATTTCAAAAGGCACTAGCAAGAAATGGAAAAGACAAACCACAGAATAGGAGAAAATAATTGTAAATCATGTATTTGATAAGAGTATAGTATAAAGAATATATAAAGAATTATTACAACTCAGTGGTAAAAAGACAAATAGGCTAATTTAAAATGAGCATGAAGCACTTTGGGAGGCCGAGGTGGGTGGATCACTTGAGGTGAGGAGTTTGAGACCAACCTGGCCAACATGGCAAAACCCTGTCTCTACAAAAATACAAAAATTAACTGGGCACAGTGGCGTGTGGCTGTAGTCCCAGCTACTCGGGAGGCTGAGGCAGGACAATCACTTGAACCTGGGAGGCAGAGGTTGCAGTGAGCTGAAATTGTGCCACTGCACTCCAGCCTGGGTGACAGAACAAGACTCCATCTCTAAATAAATAAATAAATGCAAAAAGATTTCAATAGATATTTTCCAAACAAGATATACAAATGGCCAATAAGCACATGAAAAGATCCTCAACATCATTAGTCATCACAGAAATGCACATCAAAACCACAGTGAGGTATCAATTTATACTCACTAGGATGGCTATAATTAAAAAGATATAATAACAAGTGGTGGCAAGGAAGTGGAGAAATTGGAATCCTCATTCAGTCCTGGTGGGAATGTAAAATGGTGCAGATGCTTTGAAAAACTCCAGCATTCCTCAAATGATGAAACATAGAGTTACTGTATGACCCAGCAATACCACTCCTAGGTATATTTCATATTGAAAGAAATGAAAACATATTTCCACGCAAAAATTTGTACATAAACGTTCATCATGGCATTATTCACAAGAGCTGAAAATTAGAAACAACCCAAAAGTCCATCAATGGATGAACGGATTTTTAAAATGTGATATGTTTATACAACGGAATATAATTCAGCCATAAAAGGAAATGAAACACTGATATATGCTACAACACGAAGAACCTTGAAAATGTTATTTAGGCATTTATAAAAGGAGCCAGTCAGAAAAGAGTACAGAACAAAAAACATTTGACATTTGTAAAAAATATGATGATGATGACATTTATATGAAATATCTGGAACAGGCAAGTCTATACAGACAGAAAGTAGACAGTTGCTTAGTGCTGGTGGCAGGCAATAAGAAGTGACTGCTAAATGGGTAAGGGGTTTCTTTTTAGGTTGATAAAATGTTCTAAAATTAGTTGCATCAATAGTCGCACAATTCTGAGAATATTCTCAAAACCAATAGATTGTATACCTAAGTGGGTGAACTGTAAGGTATGTGAATTATGCTTCAATAAGTCTGTTAAAATATAATCAAGGATAGGGATCAGGACACTTTTTGTATAAAAGGCCAGACAGTAAATATTTTAGGCTTTCCTAGCCATATACACTCTCTTTTACATATTTTTCTTTATTTTCAACTACATCTCCCAGCGGCCTGATTTGGCCAGTTGGCAGTAGTTTACCCACTCCTGCTCTAGGAAAAGATGTGGTTCCTTGACAAATTACAATTACTATATGTTTTTACCTATCCCTCACTTTCCCCTAACTCATACTCAGAAGGGTATAGACAATGTTGATAAAACTATGCAGTCCATCTATATTCCTTCATCAGTTACTTATTTGGAAATATTCCCATTTATGAGGGTTTAGAGAACAGGGAGCAGATGTATACAACAGAAATCAACAAGTATTCTTTAGAGAGACAGAGTACCACGGTCTGATTCATAGGGACCACACTTAGATGATAAAAGGCAGAAGTGCATCTTCAATTATCTAAATACACATCCTTTCAAAAGGAAAGAAGATTATAGAAAGGTTACTAGATTAGAGAGTTCTGAGGAAACACAGAGGTGTACATGAGAAAGAACACAGAATAAAAAAGAATGGTAGTTAGAAACAAACAAAATAATGATTGTACTTAAGAGTTTGTGAAATTTCCCTCACATCAATTTGATCTCTTTTCACTAAGATAAAAAAATTAAACTCAGGATTACCAACCAAAAAGGAAAAACTTTTAGAAATTGAAAAGCACTGTATAAAAATAAGATGTTATTACTATTTTTTAGTAAAGCAAAAGTCCCTATTGAGAATTAAATTACATTTACCTTTGTCTGTTAAGTAGAATTTTTGTTTGTTTATTTTGCTCTGGGGCGGGTAGAGTCTTTTCCCATCTTCTTTTAAAATAAAAACACTTCTTAAAAGAGGGCCTCCTCTTCTCCTCAGAGGCAAGGACTTTGGCTTCTTTATCTCTGTATCCCCAGTACCTAGAAAAGTGTCTGGTGTGCCAATGTTTTTTGAGCTGCACTCAACAATGGAAGGGAAAAGAAGCAAAATAGTTGGCATAGATCTGGTGAGAGTTTGTTCCAGATCCAAAGAACAATATGAAATAAGAGGAAGGAGGAAGAGAATAAACAGCAAGGGGTTTATATCTCTTGGAGAGGAGAGAAGGTGACAAGTATGAGAAATTAGGAAGTTTTCTTTGTCCAGGTAAGAGAAACCAAGCAGAGCGATCTAGATCTTAAAAATCATACAAAAATGCTATTGATCTGATTTAGAGACAATTTTCTTAGATTGAAAGAAGAAAGGTAAACAGCTAAAAGCAAACCAATAATCTGGTGTATGGGAGATGGTGATATTGATAGCTCCTAAAAGGGGTAACATTTAAGAATCTGATAGGGGAATTCAGGCAAAAGTAAGGAATTCTGTGTTGTAGAAATTAAGTTAATGAGATATTTAAGAATGTGGGGAAAAGAAAGCAAATGCAATTGAGAGAAGAAAAACAAGATAAGTAATAATTTCAGATGGCTATCAAAGCTATGGAAATAGATGAGTTATTCCTTAGAACATGTGATAAGAAACAAAAGTGGAGTCCAAACCCGTCTATAATCACAGGCAGACAATAAAGACAAAAGATATTTAAAAATATTTTTGGAAAGAGTGGTCCATAGGAAGGGGAATTTTAAAAGAAGAGATATCTAATCTTCTTAAAAGAAGAGGCTATGCCAAAAGTAACCTTTGCTTAGGAAGGAATTAGCCATTACAAACTTTTGAAATCAAGATGATGCTGGAGTGGAGAAAAGGATTCTCTAAAGAGAATCAAAAAGAACTGCATCGGGGAAGGCAAACATAACAAATAGCACACTGAACTCTTGTCTTTTCTTTGAAGGTTGCACATTACCTGTTCAAAAGCTGTTGAAGCTTTTCTGCCTTGCTCTAGATCAACTGCAGCTGCCATAAGTAAACATGTTTTCCGTGCAATCAGAATTACTTGATCAGAAGGACAAAACTGGGACATCTGATAAGAAGTAACCAGAACATCAATGAATAGTGAGAATTCTGCCAGGTGAACACAAACAATCGGAATGAAAATCAGCAACTTCCTGTTTGAATGAGAAAATTCAGCTGGAAAAGCACATGTCACCATAGAAATGATATAAATTATAATACTGATTTATGCTTTCAATTTTATATTATTTTCCATTGTTTTTAGTACCTTCCTAGAGATAAAAAGCTTCATTTCTTCACAGTATTCCTATCTTTTCCAGTGACAAGTAGTATCATTTGCCCTTGTATTTCTATCTAGTGATTTACTTCTTGATTTATGTTGTAATTTCTAAGTGATTTTCCCCTGGCAAATAGATTTCCCCCTTTGTATTGAATAGAGCCAAAATTAGTATGTATATTGTCATGGTTGAAAGAGGCATTGGCAAATCTTGACAGGCATTAGGCATGACCTCATCATTAACATTGTCTAGTTTTAGGAAAAACTCCCAGCTACTACAATAAAACTCTAGGCCATTTGGATTCTTACACGCCAATCCTACAAGTCCCATCACAAATGCCAAAACTAAAACCAATTTATTTCACTTAATTAAAATGACAGTTATGCCTAAACTTGCAAAGACTATTTCTTAATCTCCCCAAATATTCAGTGATCATAACTGTCATTGTTATTAAATTAATAGCATTTAAAGACACCCCATCTCTTTAGGTCTTTGATTACTCTTATGTGAGATGAAGGAGTTGTGCTAGATTGTCTTTATAGTTCTTTCTAGCTCTAAAATTCTTAACATTTAATTGATCTCAACATATCATACTGTGTATTCCTGAATGTGTATGAAGGATATTCTTTTAGCCGTTCTCCTTTTATCCTCCTGTCAATACTTGGTCCTCTTTCTGGCATTTAACCTCTACCTTGGAGGCCAACGACTATTTAAAAATGCTTATAATTAAATAACAAACTCACAAATCACTACACTCAGGACCTGCTATAGGAAAGTTATAAAGGAGGCCTAAGTTTCTTATCTCTTTCTTCAGCCCCTGCTGTCCCTAGATACTTACTCTATGTTCTTGTAGACTTATTTCCATAACTCTTCATAATGTGTTGGTAATTAACAACTACTTAGAGTATTCCCCTCCTAAAGATATTGACATTTTAATATAGGACTTTGGGAGGCTGAGATCCCTTCAAAGGCAAAGAAATAAGTCTTAAATGGTAGAACTTTAGCCTCCCTGATGAATGTTTCTGATATTTTGGTATAGAGAGATATGCCCCGTGTTCTTATGCTATACCCTATAAGGAACAAATTCTTCTTAGGTCATTCCCACTTACATATATATTAAAAGTTCCTAGATCAAGAGACAATCCTAGTCTATATTTAGCCCTTTACTATAGCCATAGTGGTTATAGCCTTGTTGTGGTCCATACATGAGATACTTATTAAAAGAAACTTACCTTATAAGAAAGTATGAAAAACTCTCTCATTATCACTGGATCTTTGTCACATTGCACAGCCAAGTTCCAAGCTGGAAATTAACATGAAATAATATAATAATATGAAATTATGAAAATCTACCATTTAGTCTGTACCATTACAATTTCTGATACTTACGCCTTTGATATTAATATACCGGTAAGGGATTTCTCAAGGTTTAAACAATTACCTTTAGGTTGTAAAGAATTTTTCCAGGTAAATTTAGAGACTCTCGTCAATTCCAATCTTCAACACCAGACCAATGACCAAGGGAGGTATTGCTGAATTTTTAAAAATTGGGGACATGCAATAAGAATTCCTAGCTGAGGCCAGGCTTGGTGGCTCATTCCTATAATCCCAGAACTTTGGGAGACCAAGACAGGAGGATTGCTAGAGGCCAGGAGTTCAGGACGAGCCTGGGCAACAGAGAGAGACTCCGTCTATACAAAAAAATTAAAAACCAAACCAAACCAAAACAAAACTAGCCAGGTGTGGCACACAACTATAGTCCCAGAAGACTGACACCAGGAATTTGAGGTTACAGTGAGCTATGATGGCACCACTGCACTCCAGCCTGGCAACAAGACTGTCTCAAAAAAAAAAAATTCTTAGTGACACAAATCTATCTAAAAATGAAGATCAAAATGAATAGAGCTCACCAACTCTCAGTGGTGAAAGTAAGTTAAAATTCAGCAAAGAACAAGGTACACTAGAATCAAGAGTTGAGAAAAATTATTGGAAAGATTCATATCTTCCAAAGAGCAGTAGAAGCCCTCGTCAGGCAACAGTCAGCATCACGTTCCCCTTGGAAAATCCAAATCAAAATGCAGTAAAAGTAAAAACATTCCTTTTCAAACCTTCAAAAGATTAAAGTCACCAAACTTGTCTATATTTTAGATGTTTGTTATTTTTCATTATTTGCATCAGTTTCTTAGAAGTCAGATTGCAGTATTCATTCCCTTTCTCCGAGGATTAAAACCCTATTAAACCTCATAACACAGGGAAAAGTTCATGTAGAATCGGTCCACTTTGTGGCATTGCTGCTTAATTGCTCATGCTTACTTATCACTGTAGTAACTGCCTCCACAAGTTTTAAAATCATTTTATTGAAATAGAGCTGTTATAAAGTATATTACACAACTCATAATTGTACAGCTTGATGAATTTTCACAAAGTGGACATATCCATGCGTCTGGCACCCACATCAAGAAAGATCTTGAACATTACCAGAAACCCTGAAGCTCCTACAACTTTCAAGTCCAACTCCTTTTCCAGGGTAACCACTATCCTGACTTATAACACCATATGTTAGTTTTGCCCATTTTAAAAATTATAAATAAAATGAACAACACAATATGTATTCTTCAATATCTGGTTTCTTTTGCTCAACATTATGTTTGTAAGATTCATCCATATTGTTGTATATAGTTCATTTTTGGTAAATCACACTTAGAAATAAATTAAGTATTCCAGGCCAGGTGCGGTGGCTCACACCTGTAATCTCAGCACTTTGGGAGGCCGAGGCAGGCGGATCATGAGGTCAGGAGATCGAGACCATCCTGGCTAACACGGTGAAACCCCGTCTCTACTAAAAGTACAAAAAATTAGCCAGGCGTGGTGGTGGGTGACTGTAGTCCCAGCTACTCGGGAGGCTGAGGCAGGAGAACGGTGTGAACCCCAGAGGCGGAGCTGGCAGTGAGCCGAGATCACGCCACTGCACTCCAGCTTGGGCGACAGAGCGAGACTCCGTCTCAAAAAAAAAAAAAAAAAAAAATTAATTAATTAAGTATTCTAAACCAAGTTTAGCAGCACAACCTTGGGGATCTGTAGTTATAGTTCATTAGTTTAATCTTAGACCCATTTCTATAGAAAAGGAACACAACTAATGTCCATTGAGTATCTGCTATGATACAAAGGACAAATGCTGTTTCATTTAAAACCCTTAATAACTGCATGAAGTATATATAATTATTTCCATTTTATAAGTAATAAAACAGATTATTATCTCTGTACCCACAGCTACAAATGAAAGATCCAGAATTTGAAATCACATCTGTCTGATTCCACCACCCCACAATGTTTCCCACAGCCACAGAATTTCTTCTTACCTATTTTTCGAAACCACTGAGCTTCATTAACTCTTGACTCCAAACTTAAGTCTTCTTCGCCAGAAGGCTGAGAAAGTTTCACAAAGGCTGCATCAAACAGGAAAATTTGATACTGATAGTTTTATTTTACACTCTAGCAAAGTTGTTTAATCCTGCTTTAAGAACAGTCTCACAGGAGTTTGAATTTAGAAAGTTCTTTTTTGTGTATGTGTGTGTGGGTGCATACCAGAAGTAATTAAAATGACAAAATCATTACCAAGTTCCAAGAAGTTGTTAACTCAAATTCTGGGAAACAAACATGTCTTTGGAGAGATTTATAATTTTAATTAGTGCAATCATTCACCACCTGAGGTAGAAAGATATGATTTATATGTGAGGAAATAAAGAATAGAAACAATCATTTAAAAGACTAAACTGGAGATTGAGAATTAGAAGAGTATCAACATGCTGGCATAATATTTACTGAGCCAGCAAGCTCAGGACAGAACCAGAATGTGCTATCACTATCAGAAGGCATGTACATATCCCATGTCCTTCTGAGATATAAGAATGCCAACCAGCAAAGTTTTTCTCTTTTGAAAAGAAGTGGTTTGGTTTCTATACCACTTTGCTATGTTTAACACCCTGTTGACAGGTATTTGAGGCATAAAATTGAACTACTGCAATAAGTAGGATAGAATTTCTAAGATATGAATTTTTTGGTGTGTTTTGGACATAAGGAAAGAGGTACATGGACAGTAAAAATGGGAGATCTGTTAAAAAGGATGCCATGTAAAAAAGCATGTAGTTAGAAAAAGAAATGTGATATAACTAGGAGATTAGCTTGAATAAAGTGGACATGGAAAAATTATTAGTAGATAAGGGAGATGGCACAGACTTGGGTGGACAGCTTCAAAATAAGAGAATATACAACCTGAATTTGATTCAGAGGTTATGAAGAAAAATAGCAGGGTTCAGAGTATTTTTATTTGTCTTGATCCTTTTTCACTTGTTCAATTCTTAGGTTAGGATCAAGTGGCTACTAGAAAAGAAAGGTAGAGGGACAGGGAGTGAGAGAAGGGAAGAAGGGAGAGAAGGAAAGGAAAGGAGGGAGGGAAGGGGGAAGGAAGGAAAGAAGGAAGGAAGGAAGGAAGGAAGGAAAGAAGGAAGGAAGGAAGGAAGGAAGCAAGAGAGAGAGGGAGGGAGGGGAGGGAGGGAGGGAAGGAAGGAAGAGAGGGACGGAAATATCCTTAAAACAAATAGGAATTAAAACAGAACTGAAATCACATTTGGAGATGAATGCTAATGGTGACACACTTTTCTCTGCTTGTGAATGAAGAAACCAAAATAGATTCCTGTGGCAAACATTAATAAGGAGTATGAAGCTTAACTCAAACATAAGGTTAAAGTCAGTGTGCTCAGTGTACTTGGAGAATTCAACAGAGAATAGACGCAAGATGAAGAATATAACCAGGGAGATATTTACCTCTATTCAGGCAAGTCAAAAGTCGATCCATTTCTTTCTTCCTAAAAATAAAGAAAAGAATATTTTCCAACTGTTCCAAATCTTTACTATAAAACATAACTAAAAAGGGACACCATTTGTGCCTGAGAATTGAACTAAGAAAATGCAAAATTGTGAAGTTTTTTGCTCAGGACTCCAATCTACCATTTCAACAATCTTCTTCCCCACTGTAGGATACAGTTACTCATTCCCAGTGCCCTCATATTTTTTCTCTCTTCTACTTCTTCATATACCATCAGCAAAGGATTTCAATGACTGTCAAGGTTTTATATTGTAGGGTCATAATACTTGAGAGAAGGTGGTGATCTCTGTGATTTATAAGCTCTTTTGAAGAGGGGGAACTAGAATCCTTATTTCAAATAAAATTGTATAAAAGTCTAATATACAAGAAAATATAAAAGATAAAAGTTGAGCTGCTGTGGTTGAACGAGGATTGGGTGGAGGCTTGGAGCTTCACCTTCCTGGAAGTCCCTGAGGCAGTGCCACAAAATTTCCAGGGTTCTGAGGAATGCGGTTTAAAAAACAACTTATCTTGTACAGACACATCATTTTACAGATGAAGAAAAGAGTAGACCCAGGTTTCTTGACCCCTCTGTCAAGCTTCTTTAAGCACATAAAGTTTAACAGAGAACTTCCGGTTTCCAGTTGTGCATGTAAGGAGCTTGGGAGTTGCCAGCGTCTCCTAACAAGTAAAACGCTGAACACACTGAAAAATTAGTAACTCTTTTTGGACCTATAAGAGAGGAGAGGAAAAAGGAAAAACCACTGCCACAAAGATTGGAGAGACAGGCAAAGACAGGGAGTCACAGCTTACTAGAGCAGAGATTCAAAAGTGGAAACTACCATGATACCCAATGCTGGAGAGGAAAACCTGAAGCGTAACTGACAAATCACTGGAGGCTCAGTGTGGACAAGTCTGAATTAAAAGACTCAGGAGGACCCAGTCATAGTGGGGCCTCCACAGTTTTGTGAGTTTTGCCTCCAGGAGCTTGGTTAGCTACTCAGAGAATACTGGAGCAAAATCTCTTTATGTATCTTGCAGGGGGCAGAGGAAACAAAACACTTTAAAACACGCCAGAGCACCCTGTTCTTAACAAATCTTGCCCTCCGAGAAGCTGCTTAACTACAGCCTGACCTTCTGGGGTGTATCAGAGCCTAACTGATCTCGGAGAAGCGAAATACTCAAATTCAGTCCACTCTAGCCATCCTGTCCCACTAAATGAGGGAGAAAAAAACCTGAGAAGCACTTGTGAAGTTCACAGTCCAGAGGTATAGGCTTACTAAAAGACCAAGACCTAACCATAGGACTAAAGAATGTTTCCCAGCCAGGTGCAGTGGCTCATGCCTGTAATCCCAGCATTTTGGATGCCAAGGCAGAAGGATTGCTTGAATCCAGGAGTTCGAGACTAGTCTGGGCAACATAGTGAGACCACATTTCCACAGAAATGTAAAAATCAGCCAGGTGTGGTTGCACATGCCTGAAGTTCCAGCTACTCTGGAGGCTGAGGTGTGAGGATCACTTGGGCCTGGGTGGGGGTCAAGGTTATAGTGAGCCATGATCATGCCACTGCACTCTAGCCTGGGTGACAGAAAGAGACATCATGTCAATAACAATAATAATAATAATGCTTCCCCTCTCCCCATAATTCACCACCACATTGTTAAAGGCCTACTTATAGTAGTTCCTTTTATCTGGTACATCATGTGCAGCTTTTAAGAAAAAATTAGAAGGTATACTAAAAGGCAGAAAATAAAATTTAAACACACAGCGCAAGCATTAGAACTAGACATAGCAGGAACGTTGGAATTATCAGACAGGGATTTTAAGACAACTATGATAATTGGTCATGATTATGATAATTATTGTAAGGGCTCTAATGGATAAAAAGTAGATAGCATGCAAGGGCAGATCAGCAAAGTAATCAGAGAGATGGAAATTCTAAGAACCAAAAAAGAATACTAGTGATCAAAAACACTGTAACAGAAATGAGAAAACCTTTGATGGTCTTATTAGTAGATTGAACAAAATTGAGGGAAAAAAGTCTCTGAGCTTGAGGGTATATAAACAGAAACCTCCCAAACTGAAAAGCAAAGAGAACAAAGACTAAAAAAAATACAACAGAATATCCAAGGACTGTGAGACAACTACAAAAGGTGTAACATATATGTAATGGGAATACCAGAAGGAGAAGAATAGGTAATGGAACAGAAGTAGTACTTGAAATAATACGACTAAGAATTTCCCGAAATTAATGTCATATATATAAAATCACAGATTCAGGAAGCTCAGAACATCAAACAGGACAAATGACAAAAAAATGACATGTAGACATTTCATTTTCAAACTACAGAAAATAAAATATACAGACAAAATTCTGAAAAAAGTCTGAGGAAAAAAATACCTTACCTAAAGAGGAACAAAGGTAAGAATTACATTCCACTTTTGCTCAGAAACCACACAAACAAGAAGAGACTGAAGCAAATTATTTACATGTTGAGAGAAAATCCCACTAACCCAGAATTTTGTACCTTATGAAATTATATTTCAAAAGTGAAGGAAAATAAAGACTCTCAGACACAGGGGTGGAGCAAGATTATGGAACAGAAGGCCCACCCATCATCCTCCCCCACTGCAGGAACACCACATTTAACCACTGTCTACGCACAAAAAAGGACTCTCATAGGAACCAAAAATCAGGTGAGCACTCACATTACCTGGTTCTAACTTCACATTGTTGAAAGAGGAACTGAAGAGAGTAGGAAAGACAGTCTTTAATCACCAATGCCACCCCTTCCCTATGCCCCAGCAGCTGCCTGGTGCAGAGAAATCTGTGCACTTGAGAGAGATAGAGAGAGTGCAGAGACTATCAGATTTTGCATTGAACTCAGTGCTGCCCTGTCACAGCAGGAAGGAAAACTGGGCTAAACACAGCCAACTTCCGCTAACAGAGGGAGCATTTGGACCAGCTGTAGCAAGTGGGGAATCTTCCATCCCAATCGTTGGAATCTGAGTTCCAGTAAGCCTCGTCATCATGGGCTAAAGTGCTCTGGGGCTCTAAATAAACTTGAAACACAGTCTAGGCCACAAAGACTGCAAGTCTTAGTGCTGAGCTGGGCTCAGAACCAATGAACTTGGGGGCATGCAACTTACTGAGACACCAGCTGGGGTAGCTAAGGAGGTGCTTTGCTTGTTCCACCCCTCCCCACCCCTGGGTAGCATAGCTTGTGGCTCCAAAGGAGACCCCTTCCTTCTGCTTGAAGAGAAGAGAGGGAAGAGTAAAGAAGACTTAGTCTTGCATCTAGGATATCAGGTCATCCACAGTAGGATAGGGCACTGGGCAGAGGCATGAGACCCCCATTCCGGGTTGTAGCTCCTGGATGACATTTTGATGCACACCCTGGGCCAGAAGGGAACCCACTGCCTTGAAGGGAAGGACCCAGTCCTGGAAGGATCCATCACCTGTTGACTGAAGAGCCCTTGGGCCGTGAATAATCAGCAGTGATCCCAAGTAGTACACAGTGGGCTTTGGGTGAAACTCTGAGCTGTGGGGGCTTCAGGTGAGACCCACCACATTCCCAGCTATGGCGGCTATTGTGAGAGACTCCTTCTGCTTGAGAAAAGCAGAGGGAAAAGTAAAGAGGACTTTGTCTTATGCCTTAGGTACCAGCTCAGCCACAGAAGGGTAGAGCATCAAGCGGGATCTTAGGATCCCCAATTATAGGCCTTGGCTCTTGGGTGGTATTTCTGCACCTGCCCTGGGCCAGAGGGGACCCCACTGCCCTGAAAGGTGAAATAAGGCCTGGCAGCATTTACCACAAGGTGGCAGCATTTACCACAAGGTGACTGAAGAATCCCTTAGGCTTTAAGTGAACATCAGCGGTAGGCTGGCAGTACTCCCCATGGGCCTGTGGAAGTGGGAGGGAAGAGTGGGAAGGACTGTGTCTCATGGTTTGACAACCAGCTCAGCCACAGTAGAACAGAACATCTGTGGTAGACTTCTAAGGTTTTTGACTCCAGTCCCTGGCTCCTGGACAGCTTCTCTGGACTCACCTGGGGCCTGGGGGAACTTGCTGCCCTGAAGAGGACACAGACCTAGCTGGTTTCACCACCTACTGACTGCAGAGCCCTAGGACCTTGAACCAACAACATAGGTGGTAGTCAGGTAAGTGGTTACAGTGGGCTTTGGGTGAGAACCAGGGCTGCATTGGCTTCAAGTCTGACCCAGTGCAGTCCTAGCGGTAATGGCCATAGGGGTACTTGTATCAACATATCCCCAATGTCAGACAGTTCAGAAGAGAGAGAGAGAGAGAGAGAGAGAGAGAGACTCCATTTGTTTGGGGGACAGTAAGGGAAGAGAACAAGAGTTTCTGCTTGGTAATCTAGAGAATTCTTCCGGATCTTATTCAAGACCACTAAGGTAGTACCTCTATGAGTATACAAGAACCATAGCATTACTGGGCTTGTGGTGTCCCCTAATGCAGATACAGCTTAGATCACAGCACCCAAGTACTTCTCAATACCACGAAAGCCCTCCCAAGAAGAACAGGTACAAATAAGTCCAGAATGCAAAGACTACAATAATACTAATTATTCAATTCCCAGATACTGATGAACACTCACAAGCATCAAGACCATCCAGGAAAACATGACATCACCAAGCGAACTAAATAAGACACCAGGGGTGAGTTCTGGAGAAACAGAGATATGTGACCATTCAGATAGAGAATTCAAAATAGCTGTTTTGAGGAAATTCAAATTCAGAATAACAGAGAAGAAATTCAGAACTCTATCACATAAATTTAACAAAGAAATTGAAATAATTAAGAATCAAGCAGAAATTCTGGAGTTGAAAAATGCAATTGAAGAATATGTCAGAGTTTCTAAATAGTAGAACTGATCAGGCAGAAGAAATAATCAGTGAACTCAAAGACACACTATTTGAAAATACACAGTGAGAGGAAAAAAGAAAAAAGAATTTTAAAATGATGCACAGCTACAAGATCTAGAAGACAGTTTTAAAAGAGCAAATGTAAGAGTTAATGGCCTTGAAGTAGAGGCAGAGAAAGAGACATGGGTAGAACGTTTCTTAAAGGGATAATAACAGAAAACTAGAGAAATCTAGAGAAAGATATCAATATCCAAGCACAAGAAAGTTATAGAACACCAAGCAGATCTAACCCAAAGAAGACTACCTTAAGACATTTAATTATCAAACTCTCAAAGGTTCAGGATAAAGAAAGAATCCTAAAAGCAACAGAAAAGAAACAACATACAATGGCGTTGCAATATGCTTAGCAGCAAACTTTTTCATGGAAACCTTACGGCAGGGAGACAATGGCATGACGTATTCAAAGTGTTGGAGGAAAGAAACTTTTACCCTAGAGTAGTATATCTGGCAAAAGTATCCTTTAAACATGTAGGAAAATTAAAGGCTTTCCCAGACAAACAAAAGCTGAGGGATTTCATCAACACCAGACCTGTCCTAAAAGAAATGTTAAAGGGTGTACTTTAATCAGAAATGAAAGGATGTTGAAGAGCAAGAAAAAATCATCTGAAGGTACAAAACTCACTAGTAATATACAAATACACAGAAAAAAACACAATATTATAGCACTGTAAGTATAGTGTGTAAACTACCCTCAAATAGAAAAAACTAAAAGAAGAATCAACCAAAAAACAATAAATATAACAACTTTTCAAGACATAGACAGTATAAGATATAAATAGAAACAACAAAAAGTTAAAAAGTGAGGGGAAGAAGTTAAACTGTAGAATTTGTATTAGTTTTTTCTTTTGCTTGTCAGTAGTTAATTTGTTTACGCAAGCAGTGTTAAGTCATCAGATTAAAATAATGGGTTATAAGATATTATTTGCAAGCCTCATGATAACCTCAAATAAAAAAATTACATAAAACAGATACACAAAAAAATAAAATAAAGAAGTTAAATCATACCACCAGAGAAAATCACCTTCACTAAAAGGAAGACTGGACAGAAGGAAGGAAGAGATAGTCAGTATATCAACTAGATATGTGCACTCAAATGTTTGTTGCAGCACTATTCACAATGGCCAAGATTCAGAAGCAATCTGAGTGTCCATCAACAGATGAATGGATAAAGAAAATGTGGTACATATACACAATGGAGGACTATTCGGCCATAGAAAAGACTTGAGATTCTGTCATTTTCAACAACTTGGATGCAACTGGAGGTCATTATGCTAAATGAAATAAGCCAGGCACAGAAAGACAAACTTCACATGTTCTCACTTATTTGTGTGAGCCAAAAATTAAAACAATTTAACTCATGGAGATAGAGAGTAGAACAATGGCTACCAGAGGCTGGGAAGGGTTGTGGGGGGTAGAAGGAAGGGAGGATGGTTAATGGGTACAAAGAAATAGTTAGGAAGACTGTATAAGACCTAGTATTTTCTAGCACAGCAAGATGACTATAGTAAAAAGTAATTTAATTGTACATTTAAAAATAACTAAAAGTGTATAATTAATAAATGTTTGAGGTGATGGATACCCCATGTACCCTGAAGTGATTATTACACATTGTATGCTTGTATCAAAATATCGCAAGTAGCCCATAAATATATACATCTACTATGTACCCAGAAAAAATTAAAAATTAAATTAAAAGAAAAAACCTCTCAGACAAAGAAAGTTGAAGGAATTTGTTGCCAGTAGATTTCCTTGTAAGAAATGTTAAAAGAAGTTATTTAGAGAGAAGGAAAATGATATAGGTCAGAAACTCAGATCTACATAAAGACAGGACAAGCATCAAAAGAAGAATAAGTGAAGGAGATACTACTCAGCCATAAAAGGAATGAAATCATGTATTTTGCAGAAGCATGGATAGAACTGGAGGCCATTATCTTTTTTTTTTTTTTTTTTTTTTGAGACGGAGTCTCGCTGTGTTGCCCAGGCTGGAGTGCAGTGGCCGGATCTCAGCTCACTGCAAGCTCCGCCTCCTGAGTTTACGCCATTCTCCTGCCTCAGCCTCCCGAGTAGCTGGGACTACAGGCGCCCGCCACCTCGCCCAGCTAGTTTTTCTTTTTTTGTATTTTTTAGTAGAGACGGGGTTTCACCGTGTTAGCCAGGATGGTCTCGATCTCCTGACCTCGTGATCCACCCATCTCGGCCTCCCAAAGTGCTGGGATTACAGGATTGAGCCACCGCGCCCGGCTGGAGGCCATTATCTTAAGTGAAATAACTCAGAAGCAGAAAGTCAAATGCCACATCTTCTCAAGTGTTAAGTGGGAGCTAAATAATGTGTATACATGGACACAGAAAGGGATAAAATAGACATTGGCGACTTGGAAGGATGGGAAGGATGGTGGAGGAAAATAATCCTGAAACCTGAAATACCCATAATGCCTTGGGTGATATTGGAAAAACACTCTAACGGGGAGGGCAGTGCCCAGAAAAACTCCATAATAAAATGGAAGTGGTTTATACATGATCATGCTACCTGTGAATGCAAGGAGGAGGTACTCATGAGCAGAGAGTCTCATTTCCCCTAGGACTGACTTTGGAAACGCATGAAGAGCTGCTGGATTCTATTGTCATTGGGACAGTGCCCTATAAACAGTTCTTAACTGATTGACAAGGAGCTGCTTAATTTATGGATGGCAGTTCCAAGGTGAACAAACAATATTCTGTTTGGAAGGCTACCATCTGATCAAGGAAGGTAAAAACAAATCATCTTAGCAGGCTGAACTGCATGCTGTTTTCCCAGCAGTGAAGGAAGAATTGAACAGCGGTAAAAGCCCCTAGGTTTGGGTTTTGACTGACTCATTGGCAGTGGCCAATGACCTGGCCATGTAGTCTTACAGAAGGGAAATGGAAAACTGGCCCATTAACAGGATGTTTGTATGGTGTATGACTCTATGAAAAATCACTATGGAAATCTGAGGGGTGCATTAATGTAGAGCATATTGATATCCATCAGAAGAATCCCCTTCCAGGTTTGGAAGGTGATGAGAATCAACAAGTGGATATCCCTGTGTGCTCCCTTGAGGCGGCCGCCTGGGTCCATGAAATTAGTGGGCATCTGGGGACTCAGCAATACAGAGATGGGTTGAACCTAGACATATCCCTCTTGTACCCTCTGAAGTTGAACCTGGACATATTCCTCTTGTACCTTCTGAAGCACAAAATGCCAATAACTGTTCTGTTTTTCAACAAAAGAGACAGAGACTTAAGGTGGCTATGTGACAGATTCCTCAGGGGGAAGGCCCTGAACACAGCTAGCAAGTCAGACTGATGCTGATAGCCCCAGGGTATGAGTTTCGACAGGAATAGACACTAACTCTGGATTGGCCTTTGCTTACACAGTGGTAGATGCAAATGCTCAGAATGTAATAAAAGAACTGGAAGAGAATATATTGCACCAATTTGGGCTGCTGAGTCACATTTTTTTCAGACCAAGAAACACACTTTACAACCCATAATGTCCAACAATGGGCAGAGCTATATCCTCCTTAGAATAATAGTTAGAAAGGGAAGTCAGAACAAGCAATTGAAACATTGGTTGTCTAAAATGGGGGCAGACACAGGAATGAAGGATAGGCTTACATGCCTTCACAAGTTCACACTCAATATTGGGGGATGGGGCTAAGGAAGTGTCCCCACTAGATAGACTCCTCTGTTTTTCTGCTGAGTCTGAGGAAGAGGAGTTGGGGAAGGATGCTACTATGACTGCAATTCTTCCCCAGGGTGTAGGACACTGGTATGATGACAATATTTTCTTTCTTTCTTTCCTCCTCATATCACCTCAACTTTGTTTCCTACCTGATGAAACATGTGCAAAACCATGGCTGCAACTACAAATGTTGGAAACAGGGCTGATTCCTAAGCAAGAAACCTAACTATATTTTTAAATTTTTATGTCAGAATTCCTAAGGGCCTCATGGGGGCAGGTTGTGTCTTTACCCTATCTAGCAAAATTGGGGTTAAAAGTAAATGCAGTTGTATTGCTTAATGGTCAAGATAGTCCACTAATTCTCTATCTATAAAACCCTACCTTACATAAATGGGAATGGACTGAGCAGGAGGCATTCACTAGATTAGTAGTGCTGCCTGTAATCTGGACTAGCACCTAATATTCTTTCAAATGTGGAAAAGTTTGGTTATAAATAGAAAAAAGGAGGAATAGTAGATGAGAGTAAGAAATGAACAAATGGGTTATGTAGTAAGGGAAATCCAATATTACATCAGTACCTTGAAAGAGTCTCAAAGCAAAAGATGATATTGTCTCTTAGTTCAATTATACCAGATGCCTGAAAAGGTGAAGCCATATATTGTGGAGACCACTCCTGCTTTTGGAATCTGACCAAACAGAAGCCTGGAAACCTCAGTGGCCTTGCCCTGGGAGACAATTTCATGATATAATGATGGACTGGACAAATTATTAATGACTGAATGGGACTCCAGTATTGTGCCAGTATCTTTTTTTTTTTTTTGAGATGGAGTCTCACTCTGTCACCCAGGCTGGAGTACCCTGGCGCGATCTCGGCTCACTGCAAGCTCCGCCTCCTGGGTTCATGCCATTCTCCTGCCTCAGCCTCCTGAGCAACTGGGACTACAGGCGCTCGCCACCATGCTCGGTTAATTTTTTGCATTTTTAGTAGAGACAGTGTTTTACTGTTTTAGCCAGGATGGTCTCAATCTCCTGACCTCATGATCCGCCCGCCTCGGCCTCCCAAAGTGCTGGGATTACAGGCGTGAGCCACCACGCCCAGCCATGTGCCAGTATCTTTTAACTGTTATGATCCTTTTGTTGTATTTGGGATCTGTGGTCAAGCACCAGGGATCTTTACACTGTGGTATTATACTGTGGTATAATTAGAAGTGTATTTGGTCTGAGGTTGCTGGCACAAGGGTCCTAAAACCCTTGGGAGAAAAGAATGGGCCAAAGACCTTAACAGAAATCTTACCAAAGAAGATATACGATGACAAATACACATAAAAAAGATGCTCCAAATCATACATCATCAGAAAAATGCAAAATAAAACAATGAGTTACCACTGCATACCTATTAGAATGGCCAAAATCGCAAACACTGACGACACCAAATGCTGGTGAGGACACACAGCAACAGGGACTCTTATTCACTGGGGGCAGGAAGGAATGCAAAAGGGTACAGCCACTTTGGAAGACAGTCTACCAGTTTCTCACAAACCAAACATACATAGTCTTATCATATGATCTAGCAATCACACTCCTTGGTATTAATATTTACCAAAGGAGCTAAAAAGTTACCTGCACATGAATGTTTACAGAAACTTTATTCACAATTGCCAAAACTTCAAAGAAATCAAGGTGCCCTTCAGGAGGTGAATGGATAAATAAAATGTGATACATTCATACAATACAATATCATTCAGTGCTATCAAGACACAAAAATACATGGAGGAACCTAAAATGCATATTACTAAGTGAAAGAAGCCAATGTGAAAAGGCTACATATTGTATGATTCCAACTGTATGACATTCTGGAAAAGACGAAACTATGGAGACAGTAAGGGGTTGATGAAGGAGGAATGAATAGGTGGAGCACAGAGAATTTTTAGGGCAGTGAAAATACTCTGTATGATATTGTAATGATACATACATGCCATTATACCTTTGTTCAAACCCATAGAATGTACAACATCAGGAGTGAACCCTAATATAAATTATGGACTTCAGGTGATTATGATATGTCAATGTAGCTTCATCAATTGTAATAACTGTACCACTCTGGTGGGGAATGGAGGAGGCTATGCATGTGGTGGGGAGAGGGGACATATGGGAATCTCAGTGCCTCCTGTTAGTTTTTTTGTGAACCTAAAATTTAACTAAAAAAATAAAATATTAGGGCCAAGCACAGTGGCTCACACCTGTAATCCCAGCACTTTGGGAGGCTGAGGTGGGAGGATCATGAGGTCAGGAGTTTGAGATCAGCCTGGCCAACATAGTGAAACTCCGTCTCTACTAAAAATACAAAAATTAGCCGGGTGTGGTGGTGGACGCCTGTAGTACCAGCTACTCAGGAGGCTGGGGCAGAAGAATCACTTGAAACCAGAAGGTGGAGGTTGCAATAAGCCAAGATCACGCCACTGCACTCCAGCCTGGGTGAAAGAGTGAAACTCCATCTCAAAATAAAAAAATAAATAAATATATAAATACAAATAAAATATTAAAAAATAAAGTGAAGTAAAAACTTAAAGCAGACAAAGGAATGAATATGGAAGTATTGGCAAACTCAACTAAAGAAGTTTACAGGAAGAAGGGTAGAACATACTATAAGACTAGCCTTATCAGTAGGGGTCTAACATATAAAGACTGTGGTCAGGAAAAGTAGCAGAATTTTCAGGGATAAATCTTAGAAGTCTGGTTTATATAAAGTAACTTCTTAGAATAAATTTTATTAATTTGAATTTCAGCTGAGCTAAAGTTGATTTCTTTACTATTTAATTCGGTGATTCCATATCAAATAATCTAGGAAGGGTCCATTAATAAAAATATACAGTACAAATAAGAATGAAGACATACAAAGGAACGTATAATCTATTTAGAGAAAAACTGCTTTTAAAAAATTTAGCATATGAGTTGTTAGTACTTAGGTAGATGCTGCTCATTTATAACCACAGGAATTTTGGAACAGAAAAGGCCTATAAAAATTATCCAGTCCAGTTTTTAAAATTTTACAGATGAGGAAAATAAAGCTTAGAGAAGTTAAAGAAGTTGCCATTGCCTACGGTAAACCAAAACTTATTGAAATAGTTGAACTTATAATTCAATTCTCTTGAGCCCTCTCATTGAATTAGGCGCTTATATTTTTTTTTTTACAAGTTAGTCTAATCTATTTGTTAAATCAGGTTCTAACCTCTACCTGAAAACATTGCTAGAGGATATTCTCTATCACTACATTTACTTGAAAACAGTGAAGGTATGTATTTAAAAGTGTTTTGTAATTTCTCATTAATTCAAACAGGATTCCCTCCCTTACCCCATTTCCCAATTGGTTTTAATGTGTGTGGTTTGACTGTATGCCACAATTATGAGGAATATGTAGCACCTTTAAGTCCAGTGCTAGAGATATTATAAATAACTAATATTCAGTCATTTAAATAAATTGAGTGGCAATTATGTGTCAGATACTGCCCTAGGTTTCAGTGATGCAAAGATAAATACAAATATAGTCCCAGCCCTCAAGGCACTCTTACAATCTAGTAGCTATCATGGTTTAGTCCATTTTTAAAAAAGCTTCTTATTGTTGAAAACTTCAAAGATGTCCAAATGTTAACAGACAAGCATAATGAATCCTCATGCACCTATCACACAGCTTCAATAATTATTAACTCATCATCAATCTTATCTCCTTGATACCTCCACCCACTTCTTCCTCTCCCATATTATTTTGAAGCAAATTCCAGACATCATATTATTTCATCCATACATATTTCAAGATGTGTCTGTAAGAGATAAGCAATCTTTTAAAAAACCAACCACACTACAATTATCATGTTTAAAAGTTAATAATTTCTTAGTATCAGCAAATATTTGGTCATTATACAAAATTCCAATTGCTTCATCTTTTGTTTTGTTTAAGTTTGTTTGTATTCCCTTCTAATGGATTTATGAAGCCTATAAAGAAAAGGCAAAACTTATAATATGCAATTGGGTAAAATTTGCATTACAAAAATGACAGTTATAAGTATCTGTCCTATGTTATCTCAGTCAAAGATATTTCCAAAAGAATTTATTTGAAAAAATATATTGCCTCTGGTGAAGTAGAAGGAACTATTACAGACTTCTTGTCTAAGAAGAGAATGCAGAGATGGGTGATATTTCTCTGAAAGTTATCCCTAATCAACACTCTGAGTAGAGTTTTCTTTCAAATAATCAGGAGGTAGTGAGTTTTGTGAATGAAAAATTGGTGACCAAAGTCTTCAATGAATTGTTACGTTTTAATATCTTATTCCAAAGATATTGTGCACAGAAATACATTTGAATACTCTCAGATGACCTGATAGAGAATCATAACCAACAAGCCATCCAGGTTGTATGTTCTGTGGGAAAGTAAAAGATATGTCTATATTTGAGTCATCTGTAAGAAAGGGGGAACAGATGCAATATCATAATTCTATCATAGATAATATTATTGAAGGCTTATTAAGTTCCTGACACTCTAAATGTTTTACATGTATTAACTTATACTCTGGTTTCTCTGCAGATCACATAAGTCTTTTGCCTTTTAGATGTTTTAACTCACTGAGTCATCACAGCAACCCAATGACATAGGTATTATTATTTTTCCCACTTTATGGATGGGGAAACTGAAGGCCAGAGACGTTAAGAAACTCGCTCAAGGTTACACATCTGATAAGTAGTAGAGCCAGGATATGAACCCAGGAAGACTGGCCCCAAACCTGTATTGATCTTACCCACTACACGAAGTATCTTTTAATATACGATTTATATTGTAAGTTACTATAATTTGTCTAATGGAGAATACATCATTTTTGTTGGAATAACTCACTTATCTTCAGATTCCGGCATTTCAGCAATTTTTGGAAGAACAACACGAAGCAAACACCTGTATGACAGAGTAATATTGGAAGTGATTCTTAGGAAGAAACGTGTGAATGAATACATACCAAGTTACTAACCTTGATTACTCTGGGAGGGAGAAGTGAGAAAAGAGAGGGTAAAGGGGAGATTAATTTTATTTTATTTTTATATATATATATATATATTATTGTTTTAACAGTTGCAATGAAAACATACCAATTTTATCCTTTTGAAAGAGGAATTTAATAAAAGAATTTTAAAACAAAAGCGTTGCTTATAACAAATTCTTAAATGGTTCCACAGTTTATATCATTGCTCAAAAACACCGGCTAGAACATCAGGTATGGTAAATCAGTCTTTATATTTTTCTTTCTGTAAAGGAACTGGAACTGGCCTTTGGGTCTCAAACTGGGATCACTATTCTTTGAAGGGATCTGGCAGCATAATGGCAAACTGACAAAATAAGGTAGTTGGTAAAGTTTTAAAACCTAAAAAGCTTTAAAAAATACTATCTGTCCTGAATGATTTTTAAATATTTACCTTACTGAAGGGATGAAAGTATCTCAAGACTCCTCTGACTCTTTTATTTATGTGACTCCATTTCCCTTTTGGAAATGTGGCCTCAAGTGTAACTGACCAACAGGAGAACCACTCTAGAATCCTGCTGGTTTCTCATGTCTCACAGTGGCATTTTCTCAGTCATACCATTAAGTACTTATCAAGTCCCAACCTCACCCTCCTCTGCTTCGCTATTTTATGCAAAAGTTTCCTTGATCTCAACAGCATGATTTTGGCAAACTATATTGACCAAGAGCAAGATGAGCAGAGGAAATACTTTCTCTTCCACAGGATGTAGGTTACTTACTTTACAGCTGTAAGAACTTGTTCCTGGTCTTCTGAATGTTGAGCTAAATATTCCAAAGCTTTTTCTGCCACAATTTGTTGTCCATTCTAAAAAGAACAAATATAATATGTTAAATTACATCTCAAAGTGATACTGAAAAATGTTGTCTATATTCCTGTTCATTAAAGATAAGACAAATATCTAAACATGTTCCTTTTGCATTCTCAAAAAAGCTACTGCAAGATAGTAGAATGAAGATACAATTCACTGACAAAAACAGAACACATTTGTATTAGCCCCAGAAACTGAATCCTCCCTATTCACAAACACTCAATACTTGCCAATACTACCCTTAGTCCACTAGGACTAATCTTATTGTGCTCTTTATCCCCCACTTATTAGCAGTAAACAAAAGAAATCCAGATTGTCAGGTCACCCTCATTTCCAGCACTCTATTCTCAAAGGTCTCCATATATCCCCTCTTCTGTCCTCTTTTTCTATCTCTCCCCCACTCCTCCAACCATTCCACTATGCTCTCTGAAATTCAGTCCACTCTCAGCAAAATCTCCTCTACCAGCAACCTCTTCCCTAGAAGTTTCCTCCACATTCTTGCTCTAATGGAAATCTAGGTTTCTGCCAAGGATGCTGCTTCCACTGAAGCCCTCTTAAGTGGTGGCTGTTTTTGCTCTCACTAGCTTACCCATAGGCCTGGAGATGGAGTAGGTGTCTTTCTTGCTCTTCATTGCCATTTTAAAATTATTCTCCCATTCTATTCCCTAAAATCCTCAACTTTGAATTTCCTATAACCAGACTATATCACCCACTACCCTTCATTGTTGCTGTGGCCTACTAGCTCCCAGGTCATTTCTTCTCATTTTTTGGTGACTTACTTATTGCTCAGTTATATTTTCCCAAAACTGCTCCTGTCTTAATTTTTGGCATTTTCTTCTAATTTTTGTAGTTTTTTTAGTGATGGGGTTTCACCATGTTGGCGAGGCTGGTCTCAAACTCCTGACCTCAGGTGATCCACCCACCTCAGCCTCCCAAAGTACTGGGATTACAGGCGTGAGCCACCACACGTGGCATATTTTAGGCATTTTCAATATATAGGTAGAGGATCCTCCCAATATTCTAGTTTCCTGGTTCCTGAAATTTTACTCTAACAATTACCTTAGCCGTTCACTCCCACAGTCATTCACTAGACTCTGCCATTACTAACAATTGCAATCATTTCATACTCTCAGTCAGGGCTAGGACTAGGGTGGGGCAGGTGAGGTGAGTGAAGCACCTAGGGTGAAAAATTTAAGGAGGCTCTCAGTGTTGTACAAGTACCAAGCCTTTACTTGTACCACCCAGATAATAGGTTCCTCCTTAAGTTTTGTGCCCTAGGTGTCTCCCTCCCTCCCCCTAGTTCTCCACCCCAGTTCTTACTTTCACATATTCTACTTTCTGTCTACCGTCTCTTACCTTTCCAACTTGATACCTCTATTATCCTGACTCCAGCAATCCTTCAACTGCAGTAAGACCCCCAACCCACTGATGCCGCCAGTTTTTCACTGTCCCTCATCTCCTTGATGTTCTACTGCATACCCAGTTTAAATTCCATGGAGACTAATTATAACCACTCCCTTGTTCCTTGATTTTCCTGCCCTTCTTTTGCTTTATTGTATTCATCTGGCAAAACCCCAACTTTGATTAAGTCCAACTTTCTACTGATTTTGGTGCTTACATCCATTCAGCTGAATGTGGCCAGAAAAAAAATACATACAACTACTTGTTTTATTTTAAAACTTCATCAAATAGCCTTAGTGCTACTGGCAAGCATATCACACTTCCGTAGTCATTCACTTTCTTACTTTCCTGGATGAATAGTTAATACCTTATCCCTTCTTCTCAACTCCCTAATACCTCCTCTCCTGAGCTCAGAATTTGAGACTGAGAATGGTTGAGAAGAAAAGAGGAACTAGCAAAGGAGAAAGAAAGAGTGACTCACGAGGTAGGATAAAAATAAGGATAATGTGGTGTCCTGGAAGCCGACTGTGTTTCAGGGAGGAAAGAGTGATCAACTGCATTGAATGTTGCTGACAGGTCAAATACAATGAGGACTGAGAATTAACCACTGCAATTTACAATAAAGAGGTCATTGGTGACCTTGACAAAAGCAGTTTTGTTAGAGTGGTGGTGCAAACGCCTGATTAGAGTAAGCTCAAGAGAGAATTGGAGACAGTAAATATAGACAAATCTTTAGAGGAGTTTAACTACAAAGGGAAGAAGAGAAATTGGGGAGTAGTTGGTGAGAGAAGGAAGGTCAAGAGGTTTTCTTCCTTTTTGTTTGTTTGATATGGGATAAATGAGCATGTTCATATGCTGATGGGAATAAATCAGTAAGAGAATAAAAAGTTGACAAAGTGAGTGAGAAAAAGGCAAGAGGTGATAGAAACAAGTGTGTAAGCTTAGAGACTGGCTTTAGGAAGGAACATGATAGCTCATCTATGGTGGCAGTTGAGAAGACAGACTATGTGGTGTGATTGCTGGTGTGCGAGTAGAGGTGGTAGTAGGAATCTGTGGAAGTTCTCTTCCTGACTGCTTCAGTTTTCAGAACCTAGAATATCCACATTTTCTCTTGGAAGGTGGGGGAATGAATTTTGTAAAGGGATTTAAAGATAAGGTAGCTTATTTTAAAAGAAGAGAAAGCAATGTTTTGCCTGCTTCATACCCCACTCTCACTCCCTTGTCTAGACTCTCATTATTTTAAAACTGGATTATTATCACCGTCTCCCATTCTGTCCTACGTATAATTTCTCCCCATTCATTTCCCCATGCACAACCCAAATTATTTTCCTAAAGCACTACTTTTACACAAATTACCATCAATATTTTCTTATTGTTTAGAGAATAAAATGTATATATCATCTTGTCACAGCTACTTCTTCTACATTATCTCATATTCCTCCCCTATAGTATCAACATAATAATAAAAGTCATGGCGGGCGCAGTGGCTCACACCTGTAATCCCAGCACTTTGGGAGGCTGAGGTGGGCAGATCACTTAAGGCCAGGAGTTCCAGACCAGCCTGGGCAACATGGTGAAACCTTGCCTCTACTAAAAATACAAAAATCAGCCAGGTGTGGCTGGCGCACACCTGTAATCCCAGTTACTTGGGAGGCTGAGGCACAAAAATCGCTTGACCCTGGGGAGCAGAGGCTACAGTGAGCTGAGATTACGCCACTGCACTCCAGCCTGGGTGACAGAGCGAGACTTTGTCCAAAAAAAAAAAAAAAAAAGCCACTATTACATCAGGTAAAACATCTGGAATGGTGGAAACATAAGCCCTCCATCACTTTAACCAAACACTGTGTCTCTCAAACCAATTACATTCCTTTCTCCATGTCTTGTTTATACCATCCCTTCCTTTAAAAAACATTCTTACTTACGTAAATGCCACCCTTTCCAAAACCCAACTTAAGGTTTCCTTCCACTGTAGAGACTTCCCAAATCAATTCTGGTTCTCAGTGCTCTCTTCCTACTCTGAATTTTGGTAACTTTTAACATATACATTAGCTATTTGGTCTTTATTCTATATACTTACATAGAATTCTATATTCTGTAAACTTACTTTCCTAATGCATGGCTTGTCTGTTCAAATTGACTTGTGAGATCCTGGAGGAACATATTTCTAGCATCTAGCCCAATATCTTGCCCAAAGTAGTTGCTAAATACAGTTTGAATGATACGTATTTTGATGTCAATGAGTAGGGTAATAGAACTCCTGAAGGAAGAAAAGTATTTGGCAGATGCAGATATGGAATGTATTTGTGCAGAATGGGGAAGAAGATGAAAGAGAGGAAACCCAAAGGCAATTATCTTTTTAAAGGAAGGTTTATAAATATACATTTGATGTAGAAAGCCGAAGAGAGCTGCTGGAAGAATTATGGAACTGTAGTTCTGATCAGGAAGATGGTTTTCCTATTTAAAGTAGTTTTAAAAAGAAGATAAACTTAACAGTTTATAAATTACATTTTCAGCCATCTTAATCAATCTTCGTAACAATCCTGGAGATAGGTATTATCTTTATTTTGCAAAGGATGAAATTAAGACTTGAAGAAGTTAAGCACATATTAAATGGCAGAGCCAGTATTCAAACCTAGTCTAAGAGCTCCACAGATGCTACTATGCTTTTCCTAATTCAATATATTAATAAAACCAGAATTCTGTAAGTAACAAACAGGGATACAATTATTTATTACTTCTAAACTAACATTGTTTTGTGGTTATGAACTCAAAGGATTCACAGAAATTTAAACCATTTTGTTTAAATTGATGAGAAAGATAAGTTTCTATATAGATAGCTATTTATTGACATGGTATGGCATTTTGAATTTGGAGTTTCTTTTAAAAATTAATGTTTTGCTATGTTTATTTTTATGTTGTTTTGAGCACAACTCTGTTACCTCACTGTTTCATTTACTTTAGTCTGCATTATAGCGAAATGAGAAGAAATAAAGCAGTTCTGCAACCAAGTCTGGCCTGAAAGTATGAGGCAAAACAAATGGTAAAGGTCTCTCCTGTGTCTAACTAATAATGATTCTATTAATTGTCTTTCAAAAAGGAAAAGGGATAAAAATCGAGTAGATGAATACATATGAATTACCTCTAGAGCAAACTGGGCAGCTAAACTTAGAAGCATGGTAGGTGAACCTCTCTCTGCAACTAGATCATTATCTTCGGACTCTTCATCTGTTAATACATTCTCTAAAGTAATTATTGCCTGCAAAGCTGAAAAACAAGAAAACAATTAAAAAATGATATACTCTAATCAAAGAAATTACATATCTATGGTTAATTATGCCACAATGAATTTGGAACTTATTTTAAGAACATTAATATCTTTAAAATATTAGTATTCTTAAAGTAATGTGAGTTGCTAAACTTTCAAGGAGGACTCGAACACCAGAAAAATGCCCAATTGGGCAACTGCACTTCTGTGAATTTATCTTATGGATATATTTGCAAAATTAAACAAATATACATAAAGATGTTCATCCAGCATTGTTTGTAAGAGTAAAATATGAAATCAGCCTAAATTCCATCATAATGAATGGGCTAAACACACTTTGGTACATCCATAATTTGAAATATAATACAAAATAAAATAAAAAATTGAGTAGCTGTGTGTTGTATTCCATTATATTCTTAAAGGTGGAATACGACAAGTTAAATGTGTGTACTATAGACAAATAAATATTTGTTCAAATTAATAAGCAAAAAGGGAGATAAATGTAATCATAAAAATTCAATTAATCCAAAATAAAGCAGAAAAAAGGAAAAAGAACAAATGGGACAAACAGAAGATAATTAATAAGATGCTAAATTTAAATCTAAGTGTATCAATAACTATGCTAAATATAAATGACCAAATGACCAATTAAAAGGCAGAGATAGTAAGACTGAAAACAAAACAAAACACAACTTTTAAATATATGCCCCCTACAAGAAATACACTTGAAATATAAAAACAAAATTGATTGAAAGAAGAGGATGGGATAATATACACTAAAGTGAAGGTAATCAAAAGAAAGTTGGAGTGGCTATATTAATATCAGATAAAGCGAATTTCAGAGCAAAGAATATTATTGGCAATAAAAGGTTATTTCAAGACAATAAAGGAATCAGTTTATCATGAGGACATAACTCTAGATGCTTATGCACCCAATAAAATTTCAAAATATAAGAAGCAAAAGCTGGTAGAACTGCAAGAAGAAATGAACAAATCCACAGTTATAGTCAAAGATTTCAATATCCTCTCTCAATAACTGATAGCACAGAAAATCAGCAAGGATTCAGTACACTTAACACTAAATCAACTTGATGTGACTAACATTTATAACACTCAACCCGACACCAGCAAAATGTACATTCCTCTCAAGCGCACATGAAATATTTACCAAGAAAAACAATATTCTGGGCCCTAGAACAAGTCTCAATATATTTAAAAGGATTAAAGTCATACAAAGTATAATCTTTGACTACAATGAAATGAAATTAAAAATCAACAGAAGAATGTTCTCTGGAAAATCTGCAAATATTTGGAAAATAAGTAACACATCTAACTAATCCACAAGTTTAAAAAGGAATCAAAAGTTAAATTGGAAAGTATTTTGAACTGAATTAAAATGAAAACATCACATATCAAAATTTGTGTATCGTCACTAAAGCAGTAATTAGATGATAATTTGTAGCATTAACTGTCCAGATAGACCAGAATAAAGGTCTTAAATCAATGACCTCAGTGTTCACTTTTGGAAATAGGAAAAAGAAGAGCAAATGGAACTCAAAGAAAGCAGAAGAAAGGATATGATAAAGATAAGAATGTAAATAAATTAAATAGAAATCAGATAAAAACAATAGAGGCCAAGGTAGGAGAATCGTTTGAGCCCTGGAGTTTGAGACCAGCCTGGGCAACATGGTGAGACCCTCTCTCTACAAAAAAATTTAAAAATGAGCTAGGTGTAGTGGCATGCACCTGTGGTCCCAGCTACTCGGGAGGATGAGGCAGGAGGATAAACTGAGCCTGGGAGGCCAAGGCTGTAGTGAGTTGTGTTTGTTTTTTTTGAGACTCTATCAAAAAAAGAAACAAAACCAACAACAACAACAAAAAACTGATAGAGAAAAATT
Organism: Mandrillus leucophaeus; assembly: GCF_000951045.1. NCBI lineage: Eukaryota > Metazoa > Chordata > Mammalia > Primates > Cercopithecidae > Mandrillus > Mandrillus leucophaeus. Next base: position 740,942 of record NW_012104266.1, read on the forward strand.
AGTAAAACCAAAAGCTGGGTTCTTTGAGAAGATCAATAAAATTTACCTTCTACATTGATTGATCCTCTAGTTACACTGACCAGGAAGAAAAATACAGAAGACATAAATTTCAAATATCAGGAATAAGAAAGGTGACACCACTGTAAGTTTTACATATGTTAAAAGGATAATATGGGGGATATTATGAACAACTTTAGGCCCATAATTTCAACAACTTAGATGAAACAAATTTTTGAAAGACACAAACCACCAAAGCTAAATCAATAAATAATAGATAACTTGAATAGCCCTGTATCTATTAAATACATTTAATGTATAATTAAAAACCTTTCCATAAAGAAAACTCCAGTCCCAGATGGCTTCACTGGTGAAATCTACCAAAAACATTTGAGGAAGAAATAATATCAATTCAACACAAACTCTTTCAGAAAACTGAAAAGGAGAATATACTTCCCAATTCATCCTATGAAGTCAGTATTACTCTGATAGCAAAACAAAAATCATTACAGGAATATAAAACTACAGACCATTTTCATTCATGAACATAGATACACATATTCTAAACAAACCATTAGCAAATCAAATTATATAAAAAGGAGTATACATCATGATCAAGTGGGGCTTGTTCCAGAAATACAGCATTGGTTTGACATTTGAAAATCAATTAATATAACTGACTATATTAACAAATTTTTTAAAAATTGATCATTTCAACAGATACAGAAAACCATACAACCAAATTCAACATCCATTCCTTACCCCTCCCACCACCAAATGGAACTCCCTCAACCTGATAAAGGATATCTGTGAAAAACCTACAGCTAACATATTTACTGGTGGAAGACTCAATGCTTTCCCCCTAAAATCAGGAAAAAGATAAGGATGTCCATTCTCATCAGTTTTATTCAAATTTTACTGGAGAATCTAACAAGAGCAACAAAGCAAGAAAAATATAAATTGCACCCAGATTGAAAAATAAGTGAAATTATCTTTACCCACAGGCAACATTATTGTCTATTTAGAAAATCTGATGGGGCTGGTGCAGTAGCTCATGCCTGCAATCCCAGCACTTTGGGAGGCCGAGGTGGGAGGGTTCCTTGAGGCCAGGAGTTCGAGACCAGCCTGGCCAACGTGATGAAACCCCATTTCTACTAAAAATACAAAAATTAGCCAGGCGTGGTGGTGCATGCCTGTAATCCCAGTTTCTTGGGAGGCTGAGGTACAAGAATCACTTGAACCCAGGAGGTGGAGATTCCAGTGAGCCGAGATCGCGCCACCGCACTCCAGCCTGGGCGACAGAACAGGTCTCGAAACAGAACAGGTCTCAAAAACAAACAAACAAAACAAAACAAAAATAAAATAAAATCTGATGGAATCTACAGGGAAGGTACTGTACTGCAACTAAGAAGTGAGTTTACCAAAGTTGTAGGATATAAGATCAATATACAAGAAATCATTTGTATTTCTACATATCACCAATAAGCAATCGGAAACCAAAATTTTTTAAAAATGCCATTTAAGATAGCATAAAATATAGTGTACTTAGGGATAAATCTGACAAAAGATGCACAAGACAGGTACAATGAAAAGTAGAAAACATTGCTGAGAGAAATTAAAGACCTAAATAAATGGAGGTATGTAAGTTACTCATGGTTTGGAAGACTCAGCAACGTCATTAAGATGTCAGTTATCCCCAAAGCTGATCTATAGATTCAATGTAATCCCAATCAAAATTCATTTATGCAAAACTTAAAATAATGATTCCAAAATTCATATAGATATACAAAGGCCTTGGAATTGTTTTGGCTATCCAAAACAATTAGAAAAGAGAACAAAGTTGGAGTTCAAATTTATTACATAGCTACACTAATAAAAACAGTATGGGAATAGTGTAAGGATAGACCTATTAAAGTTGACTTCAAATTTATTACATAGTTACACTAATAAAGACAGTATGGGAATAGTGTAAGGATGGATCTATTAAAGTTGACTTCAAATTTATTACATAGTTACACTAATAAAGACAGTATGGGAATAGTGTAAGGATGGATGAATAGAAGAACGGAATGGAATAGAGTCCAGAAAGAGATCCACACATATATGACAACTAATTTCTGATAAAGGCACAAAGGCAATTTAATCGAGAAAGAATAGTTTGTTAAACAAATGATGCTGGAACAATTGGATAGTTGTGTGCAAAAAAAAAAAAAAAATTTCAATCCATACCTTGAGCCAAATACAAAAATTAACTAAAAATGGTTCATAGACATAAATGTAAATCTAAAATTGTAAAATTTCTTGAAGAAAACATGAGATATTTTCTGTCACTTTGCACTAGGTAAAGATTTCTCAAATACAATGGCAAAAGCACAATTTATAAAAGAAGAAAAATAAATAGGACTATGTCAAAATTTAAAACTTCTGTTCATGAAAGATAGTGTTAACAAAAAGAAAAAATCTGCAAAATACATGTCTGATAAAGAGCTTGTGTCCACTAAACATCAACAAGATGGCGGAATAGGACTTTCCAGCGCTCATTCCCCACAAGAACATCAATTTGAACAACTATCCACACATGGAAATACCTCCACAAGAGCTAAGGAAACTAGGTGAGAGATTTCAGCAGCTGGCTGTGGCACAGAAATAGAAAAGATGCATTGAAGAGTGTAGAAACAGCAGCTTTTTAATACCCATGTCACCCCTCCCCCAACCCCAGGCCATAAAGCATGAAGACAGATACCCTCCACTTAGGGGAAGAAGAGGAAAGTGAGTACTGGAATTTACCTCAGACCACAACAATGGGCTGGCGGCAGTAAAACTCATCACTGGGCAGGCTCCCATGGCCCCGGACTCCAGGTCATATCCTGCAGACCCAGCTCCAGACCTGCCCGAAGGACTTGGTCTCTAGGACTGCCACATCACCAGGCCAACCCCAGCAGATTCAGGCTCCAGACTGGCCCCAGTGCTGGACCAGACCCATTATCCCCAGGCTTTGGACCTGTCCCAGTGCCATAGCAGTCCTAACAGACTCAGGCTTTAGTCGCAGCCTCCATCCCTAGGACGAGGCTGACATCAGTAGTTCCAGGCACCAGATTGCTGCCATTAGGAAGCTGGATCCCCCATAGCCCCAGGCTTCAGGTCTGCCTCAGCACTAGGCCAGCCCCACAGCCCTAGTCATCAGGTCAGCACCCATGGACTCAGCCTCTAGGCTGGTCCTTGTAGATATAGGACCCAGGCCTACTCAGTGCCAGGCCAGCCCCTGCAGTCCCCAGGATCCAGGCATACTCCAGGTTTTCAGACCACCTCAGAGCTAGGTCAGCCCACACAGCCTAGGCTGCAGGCCTGCCCCAATACCAGGTCTGTACCACTGGCCACAGGTACGGAGCTGGCACTCATGAACACAGTCTTCACGCCTGCTTGTGTCACTCCACACTCCAGTGGAGCCAGGGTCCAAGTCTGCTCCAGCAGACCAAGGGTCCAAGCCAATTCAAATATACCCTAGGGCTGGGCTGTTCCCCATGGATCAAGGCTTCAGCACTTCCCCTATGCAGCCAGGTTCCAGGACAGCTCCCGCAGCTCCAGGACCCAGGTCAGATCTCACAGACCTAGCCTCCAGGCTAGCACACACACACCCATCCTCCAGGTTGAACCCCACAGACCCAGGCCCCAGGCAGATCCACACAGCCTCACACTCTAGGCCAGCCAGTGTGTCTCCAAATAGCAATTTAGTACCCACAATCCCAGGTTTCAGGCCAGTCCTTATGGCCCGAGGCTCCACATCTGCCCCAAAACCAGGCCAGCTCCAGGCTCTAGGACTGTCTCAGTGGCCCAAAGTTCCAGTAGACCCAGGGTTCAGGCCTGCTGCAGTAGGCCAAGGGTCTAGGACCACCCCAGTAGACCCAGGTGCCAGGCTAGCCCCCATGGACTGAGGCTCCAAAACCACTCCTACAAACCGAGGTTCCAGGCCAGCACCCATTGACCTAGGACTGAGGCCTGCCCTAGTCCTCAGGCTTGAGGCCCACCCCAGTGCCAGGCCAACCCCTACAGACTCAGGCTCCAAGCCTAACCCAGGGGACCCAGGCACAAGGGCCATTCCAGTACCTGGCTGGCTCTTGCAGATTCAGGCTCAAGGCCCACTTTAGTGTTTGGTCAGCCAATGGGGACCTAAACTTCAGGCCAGCCCCACTGGATACAGGCTCCAAACCCAATCCTTCAGACCCAATCAAGAAGTCCACCTCAGTAGATATAGGCTCCAGATCCAACCCCGTGGACCTAGGCATCCAGGCCCACCTGGCTGCTAATCTATGAACAAGGCCAGGCTGCCAAAAGACTCCAGGAGTCAGCCCACCTGTGAACCATGCAAAACAGCCTACCCATAGTTCCTTGATAGGCCAATAAAGTGCCTTCCCAGACTAAAGAGCTGTTGCACAGCAGAAGAAACCATCATCAGAATGAACAAATAAACTATAGAATGGGAGAAAATTTTTACAATCTATCCATCTGACAAAAGCCTAATATCCAGCATCTACAAGGAACTTAAACAAATTAAAAAAAAAAAGAAGGCTGGGCGTGGTAGCTCACACCTGTAATCCCAGCACTTTGGGAGGCCGAGGCAGGCGGATCACGAGGTCAGGAGATTGAGACCATCCTGGCTAACACGGTGAAACCCCATCTCTACTAAAAATACAAAAAATTAGCTGAATGTGGTGGCAGGCACCTATAAGTTCCAGTTACTCAGGAGGCTGAGGCAGGAGAATGGCGTAAATCCAGGAGGCAGAGGTTGCAATGAGCCAAGACCATGCCACTGCACTCCAGCCTCGGCGACAGAGCAAGACTCCATCTCAAAAAAAAAAAAAAAAAAAAAAGGAAACCCACTAAAAAGTGGACAAAGGACATGAACAGACACTTCTCAAAAGAAGACATACACGTGGCCAACAAACATGAAAAAAAGCTCAACATCACTGATAATTAGGGAAATGCAAATCAAAACCACAATGAGATACCATTTCACGCCAGTCAGAATGACTACTATTAAACAGTCAAAAAACAACAGATGCTGGCAAGGTTGTGTGTGGAGAAAAAGGAATGCTTTTACAATGTTGGTGGGAATGTAAATTAGTACTTCAACCATTGTGGAAGACAGTATGGTGATAGCAACAAAAGGGCAAATACCTGAATTATAGGAGTTCAAGAAGGAGAAGAGAGATATGAAGGGCTGGAAAACACATTTCAATCAATAGCAACAGAAAACTTTCCAAACCTGGGGAAAGATAAATATACAGGTACAGGAAGGTCATAGGTCTCCAATAAAATTCAATCCAAACAAGACAACACCAAGACATATTATACCGTCAAAAATCAACATAAAAGAGAGGATCCTGAAAGTAGCAATAGAAAAGCAGCATATCACATATAAAGGAGTTCCAATAAAGCTAGCAGTGCTCTTCACAGCAGAAACATAGGCCATAAAAGAGTGGGAAGATATATTCAAAGTGCCAATTAATACTTTACCCAGTAAAGCTATCCTTCAGAAATGAAGGAGAGAGAAAGGCTTACCAGACAAACAAAAGCTGAGGGAGTTCATTGCCACCCAGACTTGTCTTACTAGAAACTAACAGTTAGTTTTTTTGAAAAGATAAACAAAATCACCAGGTATGGTGGTTCACGCCTGTAATCCCAGCACTTTGGGAGGCTGAGGTGGGGGATCACTTGAGGTCAGAATTTTGAGACCAGCCTGGCCAATGTAGTGAAACTCCATCTCTATTAAAAATGCAAAAATTAGCCAGGCATGGTGGCATGTACCTGTAGTCCCAGCTACTCAGGAGGCTGAGGCAGGAGAACTGCTTGAACCCGGGAGGTGGAGGTTGCAGTGAGCTGAGATGGCACCACTGCATTCCAGCCTGGGGGACAGAGTGACTGTCTTAAAAAACAAAATAATAATAATAATAATAATAATAAAATTAAAAAATAAATAAAATTGACAAACTTTTATTTAGACTAAGAAAAAAGATAAGGCACAAATAAAACAAGGAATGAAAGAGAAGATGTTACAGCTGATACCACAGAAATATAAAAAATCATGAGACTACTATGAACAATTATACACCAAGAAATTGGATAATCTAGAAGAAAGAGATACATTCCTAGACATATAAAACCCAGACTGAATCATAAAATAGAAAAATGTGAACAAATAATGAATAAAGAGATTAAATGAATAACAAAAAAGCTTCTATGTAAGAAAAGCTCAGGTTCTGATGGCATCACTGCTCTTACCAAACGTTTAAAGAACTAATACCAATCCTTCCCAAATTCTTCCAAAAAATGTAAATCATTTCACAAAATTCAACATCATTTCATGATTTAAAAAAATTCAACAAATTAGGTACATAAGGAATGTACCTTAACAGAATAAAGGTCATATATGACCAATGGACAAATAACATCATACTCAGTGGTGAAAAGTTGGGAGCATTTCCTCTAAAATAAGGAAGAAGACATAGATGCCCACTCTCACTACTTCTATTCAACATACTACTGGAAGCCCTAGTCAGAGTAATTAGGCATGAGAAAAATACAACGCATCTAAGTTGGAAAGGAAGATGTTAAATTGTCTGCTTGTAAATAACATGATCTTATATATAGAAAGCCTTACAGATGCAATGAAAAAAAATTTAGAACCAATAAGTGAATTCAATTAAGTAGCAAGATAGAAAATCAACATACACAAAGTAGTAGCATTTCTACATACTAACAACAAACTATCTGAAAAAAATATCAAGAACATGATTCCATTTACAATAGCTACAAAAATATTTGGAAGCAAATTTAATGTTGAAGTGAAAGACATGTACACTAAAAACTATAAAACACTGATGAAAGAAAGTGAAGAAAACACAAAGAAATGGAAAGATATCCCATGTTCACAGATTGGAAAAATATCGTTAAATGTCCATACTACCCAAGGCAATCTACAGATTCAATGCAATCCCTATTAAAATTCCAATGACATTTTTCCCAGAAATTAATAAAAAAAAATACTGAAGTTTCCATGGAAGCAAAAAGACCCTGACTAGCTAAAGCAATCTTGAGCAAAAATAACAAAGCTGAAGGCATCATACTACCTGAAGTCAAAATAAACTACAAAGCTATACTAATCAAAACAGCATGGTATTGGCCAAAAAACAGATACATAGGCCAATGGAAGGAAATAGAGGGCCCAGAAATGAATCTGCACATTTACAGTCAATTGGTTTTCAATAAAGGTGTCAAGAACACACAATATGAAAAGGACAGTTTCTTCAACAAATAGTGTTGGTAAAACTGGATACCCACATGCAGAATAATAAAATTTGACCCTTTTCTCACAATATATGAAAAAGCTATTAAAAATAGATTAAAGATTTAAACATAAGACATGAAACGGTAGAACTATTAGAAGAAAACATAGGGGAAAAGCTCCATGACATTGGTAAACGTGAAAGTAGACACATGGGATTACATCAAACTAAAAAGCTTCTACACAGCAAAAGAAACTGTCAACAAAGTGAAGACACAATGTATGGAATGGGAGAATATATTTACAAACCAGACATTTGCGAAGGGGTTAACATCCAAAAATATATGAAACTCAAACAATTCAATAGGAAGGAAACAATAACCTGATTTTAAAATGGGTAAATGACCTGAATAGACATTTCTCAAAAGGAGATGAGCAAGTGGTCCACAAGTATATGAAAAAATGTCTAACATCACTAATCAACAGAGAAATGCAAATTAAAACCACAATGATAACATCACCCCAAATCTGCTAGAATGGCTGTGATAAAAAAGACAAAAGACAACAAGTGTTGGCAAGGATGTGGAGAATAGGGAACCCTTGCATATTGTAGGTGGGAATGTAAATTAGTATAGCCATCATGGAAAGCAGTATGGAGGTTCCTCAAAAAATTAAAATAGAACTACCATATGATCCAACAGTCCCACTACATGGTAGAATATCCAAAAAAAAAGTGAAATCCATATGTCAAAGAGATATCTACACTCCCATATTCACTGCAGCATTATTCACAATAGCCACGCTATGGAATCAACTTAACTCTTCATCAGTAGAAAACGTATAAAGAAAATGTGGTGTGTATATACACACAATGGAATACTATTCAGCCTCAATAAAAGGAAGAAATCCTGTCATTTATGAAAAAAAAGTATGGACTTTGAAGACATTATATTAAGTGAAATAAGCCAGGCACAAAAAAAATAAATACCACATGATCTCATATGTGAAATCTAAAAAAGCTGACCTCATAGAAGCAGAGTAGAATGGTCATAGAAGCAAAGTAGAATGGTGGTTACTGGGACTAAGGCGTCAGGGAGATTAGGGAGATGGTGAAAGAATACAGAATTTCAGTTGAGTAGAAGGAACAAGTTCAAGAGATCTATTGTACAACATGGTGACTATAGATCATAACAATGTATTCTATTCTTAAAAATCACTGAGAGTTTAAGTGTTCTCACCACAAAAAAATGCTAAGTATGTGAGGTAGGGTTGGGTGTGATGGCTCACGCCTGTAATCCTAGCACTTTGGGAGGCTGAAGCAGGAGGATTGCTTGAGCCCAGGAGTTTGAGGCCAGCCTGGGCAACATAGTGAGACTCCATCTGTACAGAAAACAAAAAAAGATGAGGTGGAGGATCCACCTGAGCCTTGGAGGTCAAGGCTGCAATGAGCCGTGATCATTCCATTGCACTTCCACTTGGGTGACAGAGTAAGATCTTGCCTCAAAAAAAAAAAAAAACAAAAAAAAGGATATGAGGTAATGTATATGTTAATTAGCTTGATTTAGCCATTCCACAATGTATACATATCTTTAAAACACCATGTTGTTCATGATCAATATATATAATTTTTATTTGCCAATTAAAAAATAAGTTTTTAAAAAAGACAACTTGTATCCAGAATATATAAAGAACTGACAAAAATCAATAATAATAAAACAAAGTACCCTATCTTAAACTGGGAAAAAGATTTGTACAAACACTCCACCAAAAAAGATACTTGGATATAAAATATTAAACATTAGGGAAATGCTAATGCCACAGCAAAACACTACTACTCACTATCAGAATAGCTAAATTTTTGTTCTTTTTTATTTTTTTAAGTTCTAGGATACATGTGCAGAAAGTGCAGTTTTATTACATAGGCATACATGTGCCATGGTGGTTTGCTGCACCTGTCAACCCATCACCTAGGTTTTAAGCCCCATATGCATTAACTATTTGTCCTGATGTTCTCCCTCCCCTCCCCACCCCCAACAGGCCCCACTGTGTGTTGTTCCCCTTCCTGTGTCCATGTGCTCTCATTGTTCATCTCCCACTTATAAGTGAGAACATGTGGTGTTTGGTTTTCAGTTCCTGCATTAGTTTGCTGAGGTTGATGGCTTCCAGCTTCATCCATGTCCCTGCAAAAGACATGATCTTATTCCTTTTCATGGCTGCATAGTATTCCATGGTGTGTATGTACCACATTTTCTTTATCCAATCTATCACTGATGGGCATTTGGGTTGGTTCTATGTCTTTGCTATTGTGAATAGTGCTGCAATGAACATACGTGTGCATGTATCTTTATAATAGAATGATTTATATTCCTTTGAGTATATACCCAGTAATGGGATTGCTGGGTCAAATAGTATTTCTGGTTTTAAATCCTTGAAGAATCACCATGCTGTCTTCCACAATGATTGAACAATTTACATTCCCACCAACAGTGTAAAAGCATTCCTATTTCTCTACAGCCTCACCAGCATCTGTTGTTTCTTGACTTTTTAATAATCTCCCAGAATGGCTAAATTTTTTTAAGTGGACAATTTCAAGTGCTGATGAGGATGCAGATCAGCTAGAACTCTTAACCATAGCTGGTTCACATGTGAAATTGTATAATTGCTTTAGAAAACAGTTTTGCAGTTTCTAATAAAGTTAAACATATATTTACCATATAAGTCCACAATCCCACTCCTAGATATTTACCCTACAGAAGTAAAATATTATCATCAAATTAACTGAGCGTGGTGGTGCACAACTGTAGTGCCAGCTACTCAGGAGGCGGAGGCAGGAGAATCGCTTGAACCTGGGAGGTGGAGATTGCAATGAGCTGAGATCACGCCACTGCACTCCAGCCTGGGTGACAGAGCGAGACCCCATCTCAAAAAAACAATATTATTATCACACAAAAAAATGTAAAGAGATGTTTTATAGCACCTTTATTCACAATTGTCAAAACTGAAAACTTTGAACTTGTCTCAGAGGTGAAAAAATAACCCCAAAAACCATTCAAATATCCTTCAACTGGTGAATGAATTTTTCCATACTGTGGTATTTCCATACTATGGAATGCCACATAGCAATAAAAAAGAACAAACTGTGGATAAACACAATATGGGTGAGTTTCAAATGCATTAAGCTAAGTGAAAGAAGCTCAAAAAGATTCATACTATATGATTTCATTTATATGACATTCTGGAAAAGACAAAACTAGAGATAGAAGAGATCACTGATTTCCAGGGCTGAAAGTGGTAAGAAGGAGTAACAGTAAGGGGGCCTGAGGTATTTTTTTTCTACATTGTGGTGGTACTTACATGACTGTATGCGCTTATCACAACTCATAATTTTTAACCTGTATAAACCTCATACGACCATACACTAGCAAGAATAAATTTATTACATGTGTCTTCAATATACATGACTTTTAAAAAATGGTCACAGACAACCGAAGAAGAAATAAAAGGGTTGATCTGATGTTGTATTTAAAAAGTAAAATAATTTTTTAAAAATAATGTTAAAACAAAAGATTTAACAGGAAATTTACTAATATTTTTGCCATTTTTACTGGCAAAAAGCTTCAAGTTATTTTATCCTTAAACATAGTATATCAAGTAAAACAAATGCCTAAAAGTCTCTAATGAAAACTTTGATGATGAACATGACAGCAATATTAACCTCTAATTTACTATTCCTTAATTATTATACAGGTATACTTTACTATTTTGGAACATTTATTTTTTAATGTAAAATAAATGATCTTTTTTCTTATGGAGTGAATAATAGAGTCCCTTGCACCTAGTAGGTGTCCATAAACAGTTGCTTAATTGGATTCGTATACATTTTGTTTGGATCCATTAATTTAAGCTTCTTAACTTCTGCCAAACAAATGGCAACCAGTCTGGAGCTCAGACTCCTTCAGGATTAGTTCAGCTACCTGAGGGCTGAAGGCATTAATATCTGAGCAAAGGCATATCTATAACCAATTCAACATATATGTGCCTATGCAGACACACCAGTTAGGAAACTATGCTTAACTTAATGGAAAGGCCTCAACATTAATGGGATGAGGGTCATGTGTGAAATTCCAACACTGTCCACTCTATGGACAGAAACTCCATTTCAAGGTCAAATCTCTCACCAATCACCTTCCAAATAAGTGAAAATAATCAAAAGGTACCCCAACTTTCATTTTTTGAAGACAATTCTTAACTGATATGGATTTTTAGTATAACCTCACCCACACACAGCTTTTTAAATTTAATTTTTGAATAGGTTGGTTTAAATAAAAGTATAAAAAAGTACATAGTGATAAGACTACCCCCCAATTCTTATCTGGTGTTTGCCCAGTTCCTATTCCCTCAATAGGTAACCACTGTTCTTTTACTTTTATATAACCTTCCACAGTTTCTTTTTGCATTATTGTATCATCTTTACACATACATCTTTACATATACAGAATGTATATTCAATTCTATTGTCTTAAAAACAATGTTCTTTTCCCATTGTGGTTGAAGAGGATTACTTATTATTTGTGTTAAGAGCCAAATATAAGTTACAAATAAAATTTATACCTCTTTCAGAGTTGCCCTCTATGACTGCAATCTTGAATATATAAAATTGAGTGAAAACGTTTCTAGGATCATGTCGTTCAGCTTCTGCCACTGCCTCTTTGGCCTGAAAAGAAAAACATTGGGTCCTTTTAATAAAATCTATAAGGAAGGATTTACCATATTTTACCAATATCATTAAGGTAGTCAAAATGGCTGAGGGATATTCACAATGAAAATATATGAATCTAAGAAAATATTTGCAGAACTGCTCTTCTAGAATGCTAATGTAACAGTGAGTTATACTTCTGGAAATAGAGTAAGTTAGATATGTCAGACCAACCCTCCTGCTGAAAACAGCCAAAAATGTTGGATGATATATTAATTTTTTCCAGAAAGAATAAAAGAACAACTGTAAATGAATTTACAGTAAAAGATAGTAAAATATTACCAAGTAAAAGAATAGTAAAAGAACTACCAAGTAAAAGATAGTAAAAGAATTACCAAGGCAAAATCTAAGGAAAACTGAGGTCTCAGAGAGGTAAACAGAAAAGTAAAGTCACTTTTATCTGGTAAGCATTTGCAAATGTAACCAAATTTGGTTAACTTCCGTTTTGAGGGACATCACTAGGTCAGGGGAACAGACATCAAGTTCCAAGGGATCACACTCCTAGACTAGGGACAAGCCAAAAGTAAACCCACTCCTACCCACATTCCTAGAAAACTAACTGCAAATAAAATTACCTTAGTGCTGGATAGAAGGCAGCACAATGGGATGCAGGGAAACAATCCATGAGGTGTAATACTAGGAGACTCATGTATTCACTGACCCAAACTACATTATACAGGAAGCTAAAAGACCTAAAGCTGAGAATTTAGTTTAGATAGTTCTCAAACATCTACAGAAGCAAATGTAAATTCTTCTCTGGGGGAAAGCACCTTATCTTAGCCTTCAAAATAATTCCATAAACAATTTTTCAAGAACCATGAGTTGTACACGTTACAAAAATAGCAAAGCACACTCATAAACAAGGTACCATAAACACCAAAAACAAGAGATAGCAGAAGCAGACCCTCAAGATGCAGATACTAGAATTATGAAAAACTGGTTATAAAACATCTATGCTTTCAAAGTCTAAAGAAATACAATGTATGCTCAAAATATATGTATGTGGGTTGATACACAGTGGTACAAATTAATGCAGTTATAGTGGTTGTTTCTAGATGGTATCCATTCTGTCTCATTATTGCCTGTGCCATACAAGTTATTAAATACTTTGCGCATCAGTGAAGTTAGTAGTAGGAAACAGAGACCATAAAATGTGACCTTGGGGATTTGAAACAAAGAAGCTTTTTGAAATGAGAAATCCAATTACCCAAATTAAAACATAATAGACAGGTTTAGCAGCAGATTAGAAACAGGTGAAGAGAAAATTAGTGGGCTGAAAGATAAAACAGAATAAAATAGCCAAAGTGTAGCACAGAGCGATTACAAACATGGAAGACAGTTAAGAAAGGATTCTATACTTTCTAGGATAGCCACTAAAAGATTAGAAGCAGTAAGTAATTTTCACACTAGTAGAAGGGGCAGACTGGGATGAAAAAAAAAACCGAAAACAGTATTTTTAACAAATGGTGCTGGAACAACTAGACATCCACATGTGAAAAAGTAGATCTAGACATAGACCATAAACCTCTCACAAAAATTAACTGAAAATGGATTATAACCTAAATATAAAACCCCAAACTATAAAACTCTTAGAAGATAACATAGAAATTTTAGGTGAACTTGGGTTTGGCAATGACTTTTTAGACACAACACCAAAACCATATCTATGAAAGAAAAAACTGGTAAATTAAACTTCATTAAAATTAAAAACTGGTCTGTGAAAGACATCATTAAGAGAATAATGATAAAAGCCACATATTGGGAAACAATACTTGCAAAACACATATCTAATAAAGGACTGGTATTCAATACGTATGAAGAATTCTTCAAACTCAACAATAAGAAAACAAACAACCCAAGTATAAAATGGGCAAAAGACATGAAGAAACACTTCACTAAATAAAATATACAGATGGCAAATAAGTATATGAAAAGATGCTTAACATCTTACGTCATTAGGGTTTTGCAAATTAAAACAGCAATGAGATACCACCACACATCTATTAGAGTAACTAAAATTCAAAACACTTTAACAACATATAATGCTGGCAAGGATGCGGTACAACAGGAACTCTCATTCATCACTGGTGGGAATGAAAAATGGTATAGCCAACTTGGAAGACAGTTTGGCAGTTTCCCACAAAACTAAACATACTCTTGCCATACAATCCAGCAGTTGCACCTTTGGTATTTATTCAAATGTGTCAAAACTTTATGTCTACACAAAAATCTACATAAAGATATTTATAGTAGCTTTATTCATAACTGCCAAAATTTGGAAGCAACCAAGATGTTCTTCCATAGGCGAGTGTATAAACTAATATATCCAGATAGTGGAATATTATTCAGCACTAAAAAAATGAACTACAAACCCATAAAAGGACATGAAGGAATCTTAAATGCATATTGCTAAGTGAAAGAAACCTATTTGAAAAGGCTACATACTGCGCGATTCCAATTATGTGACATTCTGGAAAAGGCAAAACTATGGAGACAGTAAAAAGATCAGTGGTTGACACTAGTTCAGTGAGAGGGAGGAAGGGATGAATAGGTGAACCACCGGAGGTTGAACTACTCTGTATGGTATTATAATGGTAGACACGTTTTTATACATTCATCAAACCACATACGATGTACAACACAAAGACTAAACTATAATGTAAAATACGGACTTTAGTTAAAAATAACATATCGATATTGGCTTATCAATTGTTAACATATATAGCACACTAGTGCGAGATGTTAATGACAGGGGAAACTGAGTATGTGAAGAATGGTGAGGGAGTATATGAAAACTCTCTGTTTCCTACTCAATTTTTCTGTAAACCTAAAACTGCTGTAACAAGTAAAGTCTATTATTTAGAAACATTGATCCCAAAGAAGGCAAGTGAGGAGAGAAAAAGAAACAGGATAGAAACGACAAATAGAAGCCAGGCATGGTGGTTCATGCCTGTAATCCCAATAGTTTGGGAGGCTCAGGCGGGTGGATCCGCTGAGATCAGGAGTTTGAGACCAGCCTGGCCAACATGGTGAAACCCCATCTCTACTAAAAATATAAAAATTAGCTGGGTGTGGTGGCACACATCTGTAATCCCAGATACTTGGGAGGCTGAGGCATGAGAATCACTTGAACATGGGAGGTGGAGGTTGCAGTGAGCAGAGATTGTACCACTGCACTCCAGCCTGGGCATAGAGTGAGATTCTGTCTCAAAAAGAAAAAA
>NW_012104266.1:756247-759659 GCF_000951045.1 Mandrillus leucophaeus
AAAAAAAAAAAAAAAAAAAAAAAAAGAAAAAAGAAATAGAAAAAAGAAACGACAAATAGAAAGCATGAAGTTATAGATTTAAACTCAAATATACCAATATTGTATTAAATGTATAAACACAAAATGCCCTAGTTAAAAAACAAAAATGGTCAGACTGGATTAAAACTATGTAACTACATGTTCTTTAGAAGTGGACACCTAAAATATAAATATATTAAAAGTTCAAAGTAAAGAGATTAGAGAAGATCTATCTGGAAAATATTAACCAAAGTGTGGATATATTAATATCAGACAAAAATGACTTTAAGGCAGAAAATAATACTAGATATAAAGATCACTTCATAACAATAAAACTTCAACAAACAAATATATTACAGTACCAATTTTGTATGTATAAATAGTATAATATATATAAAGCTTTATATATTTTGTATAAAATATATAAAGCAAAAATGATAAAATTAAACAAATAGATCAATTCAAACCATAAAGGGACATTCCAGCACCTCATCTCAGTAAGTGATAGAGTAAGCACACAAAATACGAGTTTGGATACAGAAGATTCAAACAAAATGAACAAACAATCTAAATTTATACATATATGTATACAGGTGGTCTCTGTCTTATGATTTTTTGACTTTACCACGGGTTTTTCAGGATGTAACCACATCGTAAGTCTGGGAGCTCCTCACAGCTAGTGATGGGGTTATGGTTTCTACTAAATGTATATTGCCTTTACATCATTATAAAATCAAAATATCATTAAGTCAAACCATCATAAGTTGTAGATGCCTGCCATTTTGCCAGCATTAACTGCATTTTCACCTTACGATAAATTTATTAGGATATAACTCCACTGTAAGTCAAGGAATATTTGTACATATATGTACATACACAGTGCCTAAAAACTGCAGAAAACACATTCTTTTCAAGCACACACAGAATATTTACAAAAACTGACCATTTACATAACCATTAAGCAAATCTCAACTTATTTCAGTCTAAAATCAATTACAATGTTATAATTAAGCTAGAAATCAATTACTAAATAAGTTACTTAAAAAATGCCAAGAAAATCCCCATAGGTTTCAAAATTCAGAAATAACATTTTTACATCATTCATGAGTCAAAGAAAAAATCACAAGGGAAATTGGAAAACATTTTGAATTGTATAATAATAAAAATATTACATGTATTAGTGTTCTCCAGAGAACACGAATTTTTCATTTTCCATTAAGTCTCTGTGTTGGTATCTCCACATTAGATGAAGTGGCCACCTCTCCTAGGCTTCATGAACTTTCCTTGTACAGGAAAAGACTCCCACCAATTAGCACAGTCAGAGATTCTGGGGGCCTCTCAAACCTTCATGCTAGTCCAGCCTGCTTGCTTTGTTCTTTTCAGCCCCTAGGCATGTAAGGTATGCCTGGTCACATCAGTGCACTGGGACAAGTTATACTGAAGCCGGTTCCATGGGTGATTCCCAGCAAAGTTGGATGGTTAGACACTTTGTCCAACTCTTTCTCTCCCCCAGGGAGAAGCTGAGAGCTGGAGATTTTTGTCTACTTGCTCTGCGCTGAACTTAGGAGAGGGAGGTCTATGGTGACTACCAGCTAAAATCTCCACCTCTGGCCAGGCACGGTGGCTCACGCCTGTAATCCCAGCACTTTGGGCGGCCAAGGTGGGTGGATCACTTGAGGTCAGGAGTTTGAGAACAGCCTGGCCAATATGGTGAAATCCCGTCTCTACTAATAATAATAAAAAAAAAATTAGCTGGGTGTGGTGGTGCATGCCTGTAGTCCTGGCTATTCAGGAGGCTGAGGCAGGAGAATCACTTCAACCCGGGAGGCAGAGGTTGCAGTGAGCTGAGATTGTGCCACTGCACTCCAGCCAGATTGACAGAGCAAATCTCAGAAAAAAAAAAAAAAATCAATAAATAACTCCATCAATATAATTCAACACATTAGCGACATAAAGGAGAAAAAAAAATCATATGATCATCCCAACAAAACAAAACATAAAACCTCTTAACAAATGAGCCATAGATGAGGGCTTCCCAAATCTGATGTATGTTATCTGTACTGGGTTGAATATTGTCCCCTCCAAAATTCGTGCCCATCATAGAGCCTCAGAATGCAACCTAATTTAGAAATTAGGTCTTTGTAGATATAGTCAAGTTAAGATGAGGTCATAATGGATAAGATGAGCTTTAATCCAATGACTGGTGTCCTTATAAGAAGAGGGAAATTTGGACACAGACACAGATAGTTGAACACCATATGAAGACAGAAGACAGTAATAACACCATGCAATGACAGAGGCAGAAATTGGAGTGATGAACCTACAAGTTAAGGATTACTGGCAAACATTAGAGTCTAGGAAGAATCCTCTGCTAAAGTCTTCAGAGAGAGCATAGCTTTATCGACACCTTGATTTTGGACTTTCAGCCTCCAGAACTATAAGTGTATACATTTCTGTTGTTTTAAGCCACCCAATTTGTAGTACTTTGTTATAGCATCCCTAGGGAACTAATACCGTATGTATACAACAACAACACAAAAAAAACCCTAAAGCAAACATCATACTTAATGGCAATTTATGGTAGCTTTACCTTTTAAATCCGAAACACCACTTTAATTCAACATAGTAGTTGAATTATTAGACAAAATAAGACAAGAAATATATAAAGCATATTGAAAAAGAAGAAACACAATTGTCAACTTATATAATTGGATATGCAGACAACCCAGAAGAATTTATAAGCAAATTATTACAATTATTAAGAGACTTTAGCAAAGGTAGCTGTGTGTGTATATATATATATATGCCATATGAGACAGGCTCCGCACTAAGGAGAAACTGCTGAGAGTACAATAAAAAACTGAACAAGACAGTGACAACAAAGATGAAAGAAAAGGTATAGATCAGTGTTGTCCAGTAGAGTTCTGTGATGGTGGAAATGTTCTATATTTGTGCTATTCAATAGAATGGTCATTAGTCACACATGGCTATTTAGCACTTGAAATGTGGCTACTGCCATTGAAGAAATAAATTTTTATAACTTTATTTAATTTTAATTAATTTAAATTTAAATGTACATAGCCACACATGCCTCATTGCTATCACATTGGACAGTGTGGGTGTACACCAAAAGACAGGGAGAAGCAGAGCCAGGAAATCTCAGAAAAAAAGTTGCCTTATTTTTAAACACTAACAAACCAAACCAAACCGAAAACAAGAAAGGGAGCTCTGTGAAGTAGTAACACTTTCTAAATGTCTACCTTTTTATAAGTTAAGGAAAACTAATTTCACATCAAAATGAGAAACAGTAAAGCTTTAAGGTAAATACTCTAAAAAGTTGTTAAAAAAAAAAAAAAAAAAGGCAGCAGCAGCAAAATCTTTAATTCCAGAAGGA
>NW_012104266.1:759709-777973 GCF_000951045.1 Mandrillus leucophaeus
TTAAAAAAAAAAAAAAAAAAGGCAGCAGCAGCAAAATATCCCCACAGAAAATGAAAGCATGTCACAAAAATGTGCTTAAAAAAAAGGTCAAAATCATAACTGACTATTTCAAAATGAGCTAAACACATTTAAAAATGATACAAGATATGAAAGATCAACATAAATAAGAATTAGAGGCGGGGCATGGTGACTCACACCTGTAATCCCAGCACTTTGGGAGACTGAGGAGGGCGGATCACCTGAGGTCAGGAGCTCTGTCTGGCCAGCCTGGCCAACATGGTGAAACCTCATCTCTACAAAAATACAAAAATTAGCCAGGCATGATGGCGGATGCCTGTAATCCCAGCTACTCGGGAGGCTGAGGGAGGAGAATTGCTTGAACCTGGGAGGCGGAGGTTGCAGTGAGCCGAGATAGCACCACTGCACTCCAGCCTGGGCAACAGAGCGAGACTCAGTCTCAAACAAACAAACAAACAAACAAAACCATAGTAATAATTAGAAAAACTCAGAAATGAGGTGGTAGAGCTAAGGAAAATATTAGAAGTAAAAGAAGTAATTTCAGAAATGAAGACTAACAAGAAGAAAGTCAAAAGTAAATAAATACAGCCAATAATGCCAAAAGAGACTAAAAGTCAAAAAGAAGAAAAAATTTGAAGTTAAGAAGGAATGAAGATAATGTATATTTTACCACAGTAAAAGATAAACACTAAAAAATCAAGATACCCAAAGTGATCTACAGATTCAATATAATCCCTGTGACAGTTCCAAGGGCATTTTTTTTTTCATAAATACAAAAACCCATCCTAAAATTCATATGAAGTTTCAAGGGATCCTGATTTCAAGACTTAGCTATGAAGATATAGTAATCAAAACAGTATAGTACTGAGATAAGGACTGACATATAGACCAATGGAACGTAATAGAGAGCCCAGAAATAAACCCTCACATATATGGTGAAATGGTTTTTGACAAGGGTTCCCAAACTATTCAATAGGAAAAGGACAGTCTTTTCAACAAATGGTGCTGGGAAACCAGGATATCCACATGCAAAAGAAAGAAATTGGATCTTTACCTTATATCACACATAAAAATTAACTCAACATGGATTAACGGTGTAAACATAAGAGCTAAAACTACACAAGTCTTAGAAGAAAACACATGCGAAAATCTTCATGACATTGGATTTGGAAATGATTTGGACATGACACCCAAAGCACAGTCAGCAAAAGAAAAATCAGATAAATGGACCTCATCAAAAATTTTTAAAAATCTACTGCTCTTCAAAAGACACTAAGAAAAAGACAACCCACAGAATGTGAAAACATATTTGCTAGTCATATTTTGGTAAGGGGTTAATATCTGAAATATATAAATAATTCCTACAACTCAACCACTATAAAATACAAACCCCAATTAAAAATGGGCAAAGGACTTCAATAGGCATTTCTCCAAAGAAGATACACAAATGGCCAATAAGCACATGAAAATATGTTCAACATCACTGGTCATTAGGGAAATGCAAATCAAAAACACAATAAGCGAACACTTCAAACCCATGAGGATGGCTTTTGTCAAAAAACCTAAAAATAGTAAGTGTTGACCAGGATGTGGAGAAATTGGAGTACTTGTGTATTACTGGTGGGAATGTAAAATGGTACAACCATTGTGGAAAAAAGTATGATGATTGTTCAAAATGTTAAACATAGAATTACCATATGATCCAAAGATTATATTATTAGGTAAATACTAAAAAAACCCTGAAAGCAGGAACTCAAAAAGATACTTGTAATATCTATGTTCATAGAAGTATTTACTCATAATAGCCAAAATGTCAAAGCAACCCAAGTGTCCAATGAATAGATGAATGGATAAACAAAATGTGGTACAGTTATGTGTCACTTAACAACAAGGGTACATTCTGAGAAATGTGCCATTAGGCAATTTCGTCTTTGTGCCAACACCGTAGTGTACTTACACAAACTTAGATGGTATAGCCTACTATACACGACTATATGGTATAGCCCATTGCTCCTAGGCTACAAATCTCTACAGCATGTGACTGTACTGAATACTGTAGGCAATTTTAATGGTAAGTATTTGTATATCCAAACATATCTAAACCTAGAAAAAGTACAGTACATATAGAGTATAAAAGATAAAAAATGGTACACCTGTATAGGGTACTTACATGAATGGAGCTTGTAGGATTGGAAGTTGCTCTGGGTAAGTTAGTGAGTGGTGAGTGAATGCGAAGGCCTAGGATATTACTGTATACTACTATAGACTTTATAAACACTGTATACTTAGGCTATGCTCAATTTATAAAATGATATTTTTCTTTCTTCAATAATGTAGTTTACTGTAACTTTATTTATTTATTTATTTATTTATTTTAATTATACTTTATGTTCTAGGGTACGTGCACAACGTGCAGGTTTGATACATATGTATACATGTGCCATGTTCGTGTGCTGCACCCATTAACTCGTCATTTACATTAACTTTATAAACTTTTTAACATTTAAAAAGCTTTTTGAGTATTTTGTAATAACACCGAGCTTAAAATACAAACATTGTGCAGTTATACAAAAATGTTTCCTTTTTATATCCTTATTCTATAAGATTTTTGATTTTTAACATTTTAAAATCTTTTTTGACTTTTCAAACTTTTTTGTTAAAAACTAAGACATGAGCAAACACATTAGTCTAGACCTACACAGGGTCAGGATCATCAGTATCACTGTCTTCTACCTCCACATCTTGTCCCACTGGAAAGTCCTCAGGGGCAATAACATGCATGGAACTGTCACCTACTATGATAATGCCTTCTTCTGGAATACTTCCTGAAGGACCTGTCTGAGGCTGTTTTATGGTTAATTTTGTTTTATGTGCTCTAAAATAGCAATAAAAGGTTGGGCGTGGTGGCTCACACCTGTAATCCCAACACTTTGGGAGGCCAAGATGGGAGGATCACCTGAGGTCAGGAGTTCAAGACCAGCCTGGCCAACATGGTGAAATCTCGTCTCTACTAAAAATACAAAAAGTATCCGGGTGTGGTGGTACACGCCTGCGATCCCAGCTACTTGGGAGGCTGAAGCAGGAGAATCACTTGAACTCAGGAGGTGAAGGTTGCAGTGAGCTGAGATTGTACCACTGAGACTTCGTTTCAAAAAATAAAAGAAAATAAAACAAAATAGCAATAAAATATAGTATAGCAAGTACTAGGTGATAGGAATTTTTCATCTCCATTATAATCTTATGGGACTACTGTTGTATATGTGTTCCATCATTGACTAAAATGTTATATGGCACGTGACTGTATATACATACAATGAAATATTATTCAACCTCAAAAAAGAAGGAAATCCTGACACATGTTGCAACATGGATGAACCTTGAGGACAATTTGCTAAGCCAGACACAAAAGAACAAATACTACATGATCCAATTTATATTAAGTACTTACAATAGTCAAGATCATAGAGACAGAACATAGAATGGTAGTTTCCAGGGACTAGGGGGAGGGGAAATGGGGAATTTTTATTTAAAGGGTATAGTGTTTCAGTTTTGCAAGATAAAAAGAGTTCTGAAGACAGATGGTGGTGGTGGTTTCACAACAATGTGCCTGTACTTAATGCCACTGAACTGTATACTTAAAATGGTTAACTGTAAATCACTTTCAGTGGTAAATTTTATGTTATATATATATATTTTACCACAATTGGAAAAAATCAATTGAATTTCTATATGTTAGCAATGAAAAACTGGAAATTGAAATTAATAGACCAAGATCATTTGCAATATCATCAAAAACATAAATTCTTTAGGATAAAGTTAACAAAATATATACAAGATTTTTGTGCTTGAAAACTACAAAATATTGCTGAGAGAAATTAAAGAAGACCTAAATAAGTAGAGATCTACACTGTATTAATGGATTGGAATACTTATTAATACTGTTAAGATGTTAACTGTCTCCAAATTGATCTTTAAATTCAATGCAATCTCAATCGAAATTCCAGCAGGCATTTTTGTAGAAGTTGACAAGCTAATTTTAACATTTAAATGAAAATGTAGATAATCTAGAATAGTCAAAATGATTCCAAAAAGGAACAAAGGATTTACACAGCTTAAGTTTTCTACTTACTATAAAACTACAATGATCAAGAGAATGAGGTATTAGCATAAGAATAGATATCTAGAACCAATGAAATATAATACAGTCCAGAAACAGATCCAAACACTTATGACCAATTGATTTTTGACAAAAGTGCCAAGGCAATTCAATGGAGAGAGGATAGTCTTTCAATACTGGCGCTTGAACAACATGATGTCTACATGGAAAAAAAAAATGAAACTTGATCTATTTCTCACACACACACACACACACACACACACACACACTTACTTTATTCAAGATAGATCACAGACCTAAACACAAAAGCTAAAAGTATAAAATTTTTAGAAGGAAGCATAGAAGAATTATTTTGCCATTTTGATGTAAGCAGAGATTTCTTAACTAAGACACAATAAGACATAAACCATA
The DNA here is from genome assembly GCF_000951045.1 of Mandrillus leucophaeus. NCBI lineage: Eukaryota > Metazoa > Chordata > Mammalia > Primates > Cercopithecidae > Mandrillus > Mandrillus leucophaeus. The sequence goes on from NW_012104266.1 coordinate 764,256, forward strand.
AAAGAAAAATATAATAAATTTGATTTCATTAAATGAAAACCCATAACATATCTAGTAGAACAGTTAAAACTTAAAAGATTGGAAATGCCATATGTTGACAAGGATGTGGATGAACTGGCATTCTCATTCATTGCTGGTATGCTGGTAGGTATGTATAATGGTACAGCTGCTTTGGAAAACAGCTTGACAGTTTCTTATAAACTTAAAAATACACTTATCATATGATCCAGCAATTTCATTTCTAGAAACTTTGGTTTCTCCAAAGAGAAACCAAAACAAACACCCACACAAAGACCTGTACTTCAATGTTCATAGTAGCTATATTCATAATAGCCTCAAACGAAAACAACAAAAATACCCATTAGCAGATGAACAGATAAACAAATTGTGGTATATCCACACGATGGACTACTACTCAGCAATAAAAAAAAAAAAAAAAAAACTATTGATATATTCAACAACAAGGGTGATTCTCTAAAATTCTAAACTTGAGTGAAAGAAGCCAGATTTTAAAAACAGGTGAAGTACATACCATATAATTCCATTTATATGAAACTCTACGAAAGATAAATCTAACCTATAGTTTTGGAAAGCATGCCAGTCATTGCCTGGGGCTGGGAGTGGAGGTGAGGATCGACTGGGAAGGAACACAAGGAAATCTCTTGGGATAATGGAAGTCTTCTATATCTAGACCATGGTAGTGAGTAAATTTGGGGTATAAATTAGTCAAAATCATCGAACTATACCTAAAATGAATGCATTTTTGTATGTAAATTATATTTTTATAAATTCATTTTAAAACAAATTAGTAATGCCTTGTAAGGGTTCCTTTAGTTTTAAAATTCAGTGATTAATGAGCCTAGTCCCCCACAAAATCCTCTTTGACTATAATAAATTTTATCAGGTTATACTGATATTTTAGAAAAATGTGGGCAGAAGATACCTCAAAGTTCTCTTAGTCAAAAAATTCTTCTGATGCTTGAATCTCCTCTATAACATTTATACCAAGTCATTCAGTCTTTACTTAAATATATTCAAGAAGAGAGAATTCACTCTATTTTAAGAAAATCCATTTCAGTGTTTTGGTCTGTCAAATCATTAGAAAGGGTTTCCTTATGATAATCCAAAATCTCACTCTTTGTAGGTCTCAACCAGGGAAACACTCATGAAATAAATTTAATTTCTTTACTCCCTGACAGTCATTCAAACATTAGAAAAAAGCTATCATGTTCTCCTAAATCTTCCATTTCCCAAGTTTAACATCCACACTTCCTTTAACTGTTCTTCAAATAAGATGGTGTTTAGTGCTCTCACCATCCTGAGTGCCTTCCTCTTGGCACACTTGGGTTTGTCAATATCCTCCTTCATAAGTGGTGCCCCTCAATCCAATACAATACAGATGCTCCTCAACTCATGATAGGGTTACATCCTGATAAACCCATGGTAAACTGAAAATATCCTAAGTAGGAAGTGCATTTTCAACTTATGATGGATTTATCCAGACATAACCCCATGGTAACTTGAGGAGCTTATTGAATGAGTATTGCTTTCATACTATCATAAGATTGATAAATCCTAAATTGAACCCTTGTAAGTCAAGAGCTGTCTATACAGTTGTTCCCTAGTATCTGTAGAGGATTGGTTCCAGGACACCCTCAGATATCACAACCTGCAGATGCTCAAGTTCCTTATAGTAGTTGCATATAACCTACACACATCCTTTTGTATACTTTAAATAATCTCTAGATTACTTACACCTAATACAATGTAAATGTTCTGTAAATAGTTGTTACACTGTATTGTTTTATATTTGCATTATTTTCTATGTTGTGTTGCTATTTTTTAAATTTTTTTTTCTGAATATTTTCAGTCTGTGTTTGATTGAATCTGTACTTCAGATATATTCTAACCAGAGCAGAATAGAGGGTAATTGCCACTTTTTCTCCTTCTATACATTAAATCTCTATTGATTCAACCTAATTTGAGTAAACTTTCTTAGTATTTTTGGCTTATGCAGTGCTTATAGTCAATCAAATGTACAAGTGATTCACATATGCCGCTGTTAAAGCCGTATTTTATCTATTTTGTTCTTGTACAATTGGTTTTGGGGATCCAATTAGAGGATGTTTTGTTGTTTCCTGTTTGTCTTGGTCTTGCTAGAATAGGCTCATCATTTCAACCTATTAAGGTCCCTTAAGATCTGACTCTATCTTCTAACAAATCAGTTACTCTTTTCAGCTTCACATCATATGTACATTCAATCAATATTCACAAATGTCCTCATCTATATAATCCTATTCTAAGTTCATCTGGTATATACCACACAATGATGAGTGATTGAACAGTATTTTATTGTTTTCTAATTATTTTATATATGTAAATATTGTTTCTGCATTAATATTTTAGGCTCACTTACAGAATAGATCATGTCTTCTACTTATTCTATAGTGCTTGGCACAGATTAGACATTCAATATTCGTTGACTTGAAATCTCAATTAGGGTATTTTTACAGTACAGCTGTATCAAATGAGTCACAGCTGACCTTCATCTGATGTTTCTTTAGTGCTTTTTTTTTTTTTTTTTTTATATCCATATAGATGCATTTGTGGGAAAGGTACATCTACCTAAGAATTACAAAACAAAACTCAGAATCAGTCAAGCACAAGCTGATGAAGTACAGAGGCCACAGTGCCATCTAGTGAATATCACTAGTTTATGTCTGCTGGTCCCAAGCTCATTTTTGGTCCTATAATAGAAGGGCATGATTTTTCGAACTTTATATGGTAAAGAGAAACAATATATAATCAGCACATGAGACGTAACTGTCTTCACTTTAGGTCACATATTCTATGAATAGTCTCATCTTTGTGGCTGTTGTAAGTCTTATGGCCATTCTGTGGTTTGAGAGTGTGGTTCAGTTTTATCAAACTATAGTAGTACTAATGACATTTATGTACCTAAACTGCAGTTGCAAGCTGAGGATGAGACTTCTGTACTGAGCTAAAGAGTACCCAATTGTGCATTCCCATTAACTTACACAGATTATCACCAAAACAAGTCATTATCCATCTGTCAACTAACATTAAGGTTTTATTATGGTTTGCAACAAAATCCCAAGGTGTGATAAATTGCTTCTGTATTTAGAACCCAAGTTCATTTCCCTCATCCTTAATCCATTCAAACCTATGACTTGCACAAACCAAACATTTTTAAATCCTCAAAAATAATATAGCAAAATCATGCTACTGGGCTTAAGGCACTACAAACACCTCAAAGGCAGAGTCGATACCTATGAAACGACATTGTTCAATATTGTCTCATGCAAAGTACTGAAGATATCTGAATGGATAATAGCAATTTAAAAATTTGTATTTATACAATTTAGAAAACAAACCAAAGAAATGATCTATAATTAGCATTGTTATCTCAAAAAGATTTTGCCAAGTGTGTGAGCTAATGAATCTGTAACCTAATCTACTAAAAGTTCTGAGGAATCTATTTCCCAACTCCTTTGGCCTGCCTGTCCAAATTAACTTCTGACCTATGATTCAATATTTCATTTTAAATCAAAATAAAATGTGTTCTCCTCACCCTCAAAAGATAAAAGAGCTGAGCTGGAGAAAGTTATAGTGGGATGATTTTTAATAATACAATCCCATTCAGTTCTGATAATCAAAGAGCACTCACAGATCTTAATCACTATTAATTTCCAATTATGCATAGTAGCAAGGACAGAAATAGCATGAGGAAATGGAATTCCTTTATCAGAGGAAGTTGATTGACAGGTATTTATTGAGTCTCTATAACTATTTTTAATGTAATGAGCATCTACTATGCATTAGGCACTACGCTGGGTACAAGGGCAAATAAAGATAAGATATGGTCTCTATCCTCAAGGAGGTGACTGACAGTCCAATAGATGACTAAGACAGGTATAGAAATAACTAAAATATAATGCAGAAAATAAGTATCTGGGGATAAACAGAACTGTTACAAAGTCTTGGAGGAAAGGCAAGACAAGGAAATTTCCTCAGGAAGCTAAGAATGTCATTAAGAGTTAGGCTTTGAAAAAGGGAATTTTAAGCTAGGCTTTGAAAAAGGAATTTTTAGGTATGCAGGAAAGAGGTAATTTGCAATCAAGAAGCATGAAAAAAGATACTGAGGTAGAAAACATAGATCATGGCTAAGAAGCAGCAAGTACTCCAGTTGAGGACAAACATAGTATACAAGGAAATAAAACAGAAACAGTTTCCATGAAAGTAGGTTGTTATAAACCCAGGAAGCCCCTTGGATTATGTCTCCTGACATGAGTCTACTTCCCTTTGACTTTCTGCTATGTTTTGATCCAGCACAAAAGCCCTCACCAGAAGCCAAGCAAATGCCGGCACCATGGCCCTTGAACTTCCCAGCCTGCAGAATCATGAGCTTAAATAAACCTATTTTCTTTATAAATTACTCAGTCTTAGGTATTCTATTATACCAACACGAAACAGACTAAGACACCACTACTTCCCTGATCACATCTCCTAATTGCCCTAATGTTCCCTCGGCTCTAGCTACAGTGGTCTCTTTGCCATTCTTTAAATACCCTAGGGCCTTTGCAGTTGTTATTCCCTCCGTCTGGAATGCTCTTTTTCCTCAGGTCTCTACTTAAAAACAATCTTCTCAGTGAGGACTTCCCTGACCACTCTATCTAAAATTTCAACCATTCACCCTCCTCCAAAACATTTAATATCACCCTTTCCTGCTTAGTTTTCTCCTTAGCACTTATCAATATTTAATATACCAGGAGTCAACAAACTATAGCCTTTGGGCAAAATCTGACCCACCATATTTTTTGTACAGTTCATAAGTTAAGAACAATTTTACATTTTAAGTGACTGAAATAAATCAAAAGAATCATATTTTATGACACATGAAAATTACATGAAATTCAAATTTCAGTATTCCAAAATATAGTTTTATTGGAACACAGCCATACCAATTTGATTACATACTGTCTATGGCTACTTTCAAGACACAACAACAGAGGTGATTAGTTTCAACACAGACTGTATGGCCTGCAAAACCTGAAATATTTACTGTGGTACTTTACAGAAAGTTTGTTGACCCCTATAATATAACATAATACTTATTTATCTTTTTATTGTTTGCCTCTCCCAGTGAAAAATAATGGGGACAGCAGTATTTGTCCATGTGGATAAAGGTTTTTATATATTTTATTCATTACTATATCCCCAGTGCCTACAACAGTACTTAACACATAGGAGACAATAAATAAATATTTTTTAATGAATGAACACTAAAAAATATAGACAGTACTTTTGGATTAGAAAGTTTGGCAACAAAAAGAAGGATACAGAACTGAAGTTTGAGGAGGATTACAAAGTTGAAGGAAGATTTTTGGATAAAGAAGACTTCAAGGTAATTATATTAACAGGAGAAAGAAAAAGTAGGCCGGGCGCGGTGGCTCACGCCTGTAATCCCAGCACTTTGAGAGACCGAGGCGGGCAGGTCATGAGGTCAGGAGTTCGAGACCAGACTGGCCAACATGGTGAAACCCTGTCTCTACTAAAAATACAAAAAATTAGCCAGGCATGGTGGCCCATGCCTGTAATCCCAGCTACTCGGGAGGCTGAGACAGGAGAATCACTTGAGCTCGGGAGGTGGAGGTTGCAGTGAGCTGTGATAGCACCATTGCATGCCAGCCTAGGCAACAAGAGTGAGACTCCGTCTCAAAAAATAAATAAATAAATAAAAGAAAGAAAACAAAAGAAACAGTAGAGAATGATAGAGAATTATTAAACAGCTAGGGTTGAGATCTATAGATTAAGGTCCCCAGACAAAGTTACTTCTTTCTCGTAGGTAAGAGAAAAGAAAGGATGGGTGAAGAGATGAGAAACTGATGAAGTTCATGTCAGTGGCTACAAGCTCAGCAAATCACACAATAAGGTCTTTTGCTGCAACAAAGGAGAAAGCATGGGTGCTTAAGGCAGAAAAAGATGTTTTGGAATTACCACTGTGGGGAATGTGATTAAAAACTCAACAAGAGTCAGTATTGACTACCTAGCTGGAAAAACATGAAATTTTAGCAGATCCAATAAACATGGTTTCATAAATTTTCCCAACAAAGCTCAAGCAGCTCAAAGGAAGGAGTGAAGAAAGACAATGAAAGTTAACAAAGGTCAGACACTGGTGAGGTGGGATTATTAAAATATGATGGACTGTGTATTTTTTTCATCTTTCTGTCTGTCCTAGTGCATAAGAGGATATTCATTGCATATGGAGGGTATCCAATCAATGTCTGCTAAATTCAAGACAAGAAGGATGAAATGGAGAAATATACTGACAGTAATCAACAAAGTTACCTTGAACATATTCAAAATATCCTTTGGCTTCACCACTAATCTGGCCATAAATGATACAGTTACATATTGAGTACACATCATTAAAATACGCCTGGTTTACTGTTCTCCTATTCTTCCTAACCTCACTATTAATACCACTTGAATTTCCAGTTATAAACTCAGCCCTATACTAGGCTCTAGGACCAAACTTGACATTAGAAGAGATGTAAGTAGCATTGCTTCAAGTCTCAGAAAACTGTATCTAGTCAACTTGTATTCCTCTTCTGGTCACTGCTTCCCTGTTTGGCTCTATGCAGGGGCTATGCTCTTAAAAACAGTCTCATATCCTGGTCCTTTTAGGTTTGGAGATCTGCTTTGCTCTTTCTAGTATGTCTGCACACACTCCCAATCCTCAAAGATTTGTGTACTGTCTCAGAGTCCAAATCTCTGTGATTGAAACCCTGTTCCCTGCTGTTATATTTATGTGATGTCAACCACCTGTGTGCTTGACTTAGAGAATATTTCCAACATTTAGATTTCTCTCATTGCCATGCTCTGCTTATCTGCCCATTAGGATACCATGATGTCAGCTGCTTGGGTGAGTTGAAGGCAACTATATCTTGTTCGTCTCTGTAACCTCAGAGCCTAGCACAATGTCTGGTACTGTGTTCTTTCTTTCTTTCCTGACTGGCTGATTAGATATCCTCCCTTGGCCTGTAAATGCACCCATTCCCCAACTAGCATGTCTACATCCAGATATAGGTCCTTCCCAAGCTGCCTGGCTCACTGTGTCATAAATCATGGAAGTTATAAAAGCTCTGTGATTGCCTTCTTTATTGGTCTTCAAGTAAACAGTAGGCAACTACCTTTCTGAAACAGTGCTGTCCTGTGCAGAATTAGGTAACAAAATCTACATGATCATCTTCCTTTTAGATCTTAAACTGTAGGTAACTATTTTCTGAAACAGTTAAATGCTAGCCTGTGCAACACTATGATGAATTAAGCAACATTTCAAGTTCTCTTCCAGGGCTGTGAATTTATAACATATAAACTAAATAGCAAATATTTTCTTGAAAGAAAATCTAAAGTATTTAACTCAGATAAACAACCCTTCAAAAATAAACCTTCAAAGAAAATATCTGAAATCATTACCCTTAATCAACTAGGTGAACAAAGGTTAGACCTGTAATTTAAAACTTGAAAGGCAACAAAAACCTTTATATTTCATTTGGGTCCACACTTGTCTTTCCAGCTCTTTGTCCTTCCAAGAGCCAATACCCCTCATTATGTGTATACCATATGATACCCAAAGGAAGAAATGTCCTAATTGCTTTGGAAAGTATTTACTTTCTATCTTTAAACAAGCTTTTATCTTCTTTACCTTCTAGAATTTTGTCCTGATAAGAAATCAGTTAAAGAGCATTTTCTAGGGTGGTTGGAAAGGCAAGAGATAACCTAGAAAGTGAAAGAATGGCCACTTCATCCAAGTATTTGGTCTCAATGAATGCTTGACAAAAATGTGTACTTCAAAATTTAGTTTGCTGCAAAGGACAATATTACAGATGGTTAGTAGCAGATAACTTTGTTCAGGAGTTCCAATGGTATATTACCTTTCAGAATAGGGTGTGAAAAATAAAGGGTAAGTAATAGAATTAATAGTATTCCAAAGTCTCTCTTTCTTTGGGAAGTTTCACTCAATGTTTTCAGTATGAAAATCAAGAAAATGTCAATTTGACCTTGTTCTATTTGAGGGAACTCTCAAACATCCTAAACTAACAGCCAAGAAGTCACAGTACGGCATTTATCTCTCTGCCACTGCACATAAGAACATTTGCTACCTCTGAAAATAGATAAATCAAAGGACCTTATCAAGTTGTTGCAAATTCAGGTAACAGCAAGCCATGTTCCTCTGCAGCTTGGCGAAGTCCAGATCCATTTCATCAGGTGAATAAAACCTCAGAGAATAATAGTACCATTGTAGAGCATCAGCGTAATTTTGTACCTAAAGTTTAAAAAGAAACAACAAAATCACAGCGACATTGCTACCCTACCTTTCCCAAGTCACCTCTAGAAACAAATAAAAGATGCTGTTGGTTTCTTTTTTAGGCAACCAAAACACAATATCCTTTATACTGGGTTCTAAGTGCATTTTATTATCAGTCTTTGTCAACATAAGTTTTAGATAAAGTGGCAATCAATATTCTTTCTTTTTCCTACACATTAGAAATTTCACGCATAGGATGAAGACTCTAAGAGTGTAGTGAACCACCCCAGAAAACTTAAAATATATTTTAAAAGTTATTAAAACAACAACGATAAAAATTTTGAAAGAGAACACCCATAATTCACCGTGTTAATGTAGCTATTTTCAGTTATCTATGTTCAATTTTAACTTTATTCTTTTGTATATTTACCTAGTTGTAATCATAGCTTATATAGAATTTCATGTACTATTCTTTCCATTTAATTTTGTTTTGTACATATTAATCTATGTTGCTATGTAGTCTTCACAGTAATCAATTTTAAGAGATACATAACATTTAATCAAATATATAATGATTTTCTTAATGTTAGCTAGTTAGTGAATTTGCAGGGTTTTTACTATTGTAATTGATTCTGCTGTATTTTTATACAAAAGTACTTTTTTCTCCTGAGTAACTTTAAAATTTTCAACGGTAAGAAGCTAGCTAGGGAAAATCTGATAGAAATAACCTGGATAATTATTTCTTAATCTAAGAAAACTGAGACTGCTTATAAACCAAGGTAAGGTAAATGACTCCCTCGTACCCTATCAAGAAGCTTCATATTTTCCAATTAAGAATAGGAGCCATTAGGACCTTCAAAGAATAAAACATCCTCTTCAACTAGAAATAATTGTCCTGAATAGGTAAAACACTGCCTTTGACTATTACATTAGTCAGAGTAGATTAGAAACATGTCATATTAGAAATAGTCAATTAGAACTAAGACTACATTCCTCTCCAGTGTTGGAAGTGGATGTTTTAAGAAAATTATTCAGCAAGACTGGAAAATAAGAGGAAAGAAAAATAATCATTAGAAGAATGGGAATTCTGAAGTAGTTCTTCACCTATTAAGTAAAAAAATAAAGGCTTTCTAAAAGAAAATACGAGTATCATTCTATCTTGCAGTGCCTAACCATAAGGCCTAGGTCTCTACATGCTCTTATAAGGGATTCTCTTTCCTTCTCTTGGGTCTAATTCTTTGTTTCTCAAACTTTGTTCCCTTTTTTCTCTTCACATCTTTCTCCTATGAAACCTACCATAACATTTTTTGGAAAACAGTTTTATTGAAGTACAATTGACATACAAAACGCTATGCATATTTAAACTGTACAATTATATATATATATATATATATATATATATATATAAAAACATCAACACAGTCAAGGGAGTGAACACATCCATCACAACCAAGTTTTCTTTGTAATCCCTCAATCCAGCTCATTCTGGTCTCTCATCCCCCAAGCAATTATGGATATGCTTTCTGTAACTATTAATTTTTATTTTATAGGCTTTTGTAGAATTCAATCATCTAATATGTAATAATACTTTTTTGCCTGGCTCCTTTCACTCAGCAAAACAGTTTCTAGATTTATCCCCATTATTGCATCTATCAACAGTTCATTCCTTTTCATTGCTGAGTAGTATTTCATTGAAGGATATACCAGTTTGTTTATCCACTCATTTGTTGATGGACATTTGGCTGTTTCCAGTTTTTAACTATTACAAATAAAGCTGCTATCAGCTTTTACATGCAAGTTTTTGTATGGATAAATAATTCCTTTTCTCTTGAGTATGTACATAGGATTGAAATGGCTGGATCACATGGTAGGGGCAAGTTTAACATTTTAGAAAACTGCCAAACTATTTTCCAAACTGTTTGTACTACCTTATATTTCCACCATGAAGTTACAGTTCCTCAACATCTTCATCAGCATTTGGTATGGTTAATCTTTTCCATTTGGTTTTTCTAAGAATGATGTATTGGTATCTCCTTGGGGTTTTCATTTGCATTTCCCTAATGACTCATAAGTCATCTTTTTTTGTGTGTGCTCATTGTCATGCACATATCCCTCTTTGGTGAAATGTCTGTTCATATCCTTTGCTAATTTTTGAGTTGGTTTTGTGTGTTGAGTTTAGAGAGTTCGTTTGAGCTATTAGCCCATTATTGTACACATGGTATGAAAATTTTTCCCCCAGTCTGTAGCTTTTTTCATCCATTAAACGGGATCTCTCTTTTTTTTTTTTAAGTATAATTTTCGCTTTATTTTCTTCAGAGGATAGCTTTTTTCAGTCCTTAAGGACTCAGCTCCATATGTAGGCTTTGGTGGAGGTTGGTGGGCAGCACCCACAGGTCTAAATCAGGGTTGGGGTGTTTGGTTCTTACGGGCTTCACAAGATTGATTCTGGACTACCTTGCTGCAAATGGTGCAACTCATGGAGTAATGTAGCTTCACAAACAGCTTGGGAAGCACATAGACATCAAAGACACTGGCTTCAGATATTTCCCTGATAGTTGTGGCCTCTACTATGTTCTGTTGTTTTCTTTGTTTTTAGTTTTTGAGACAGGATCTTGCTCTGTGACCCAGGCTGGAGTGAAGTGGCATGATCACAGCTCACTGCAGGCTTAAACTCTTGGGCTCAAAGGATCCTCCTGCCTCAGCCTCCTGAGTAGCTGGGACTACAGGTGCATGCTACCACACCAGGCTAAATTTTTTATTTTTGTAGAGATGGTGTTCCTCTATATTGCCCAAGCTGGTCCCAAACTCCTAGGCTCGAGCAATCCTCCCGCCTCAGCCTCTCAAAGCACTGGGATTACACGCATGAGCCACCACACTTGGCTTTCTACTATATTTTGAATGATAAACTTCCTAACAGCCTTGTCTTTAGTCACATATCAGGTGCAGTTCATGCAGGGAATAGGCTGCACATGGCCATAGACCCTTCTGGCACAACTGCTGTTCCTTCTTTCTTTGTCAATCTTGGAGGTGAGGACCTGAGAGTGAACAGGACCTTTCACAGAGCAAAAGCTTTTAATTTTCATGAAATCCAGTTTATTAATTTTTCCTTTTATGCATCATGTTTTAAAATTTTATTTACTTATTTTTTTTAAAAAACCAGGTCTCTCTGTGTTGTCCAGGCTGGCTTCAAACTCCTGGGCTCAAGCAATCCTTCACCTTAGCCTCCCAAGTAGCTGGGACTATAGGAATGTGCCATTGCACCCTACTTGCATCATGCTTTTGAATCAAGTCTAGTAATTCTTTGCCTAGCCTAGATCCTGAAGATTTTCTCCTATGTATTTTTATAAAAGTTTTATAGGTGCACATTTTACATCTAATTTTGTAAGGTATTTAATTTTTGTATACAGTGTGAAGTTAAGATCAAGGGTTTTTTTTTCCTATGGATGTCCAATTTCTCCAGCACCATTAGTTGAAAACACCATCTTTTTCCATTGAATTACTTTTGTGCTTTCTCAAAAATCAGTTGAGCGTATTTGTGTGGGATTATTTTTTGGTTTTCCATTCTGTTCCATTGATCTATGGTTCTGTCTCTCTAATGATACCACACAGTCTAGATCACTGTAGCTATATTAAAAGTGTTGAAATTGAATAGGGTAATTCTTTCTGTTCTATTCTCTCTCAGGACTGTTTTGACTATTTTCTTTTTATAATTTTTATTTTAGGTTTAGGGGTACATGTGAAGGTTTGTTACATAGGTAAACACATGTCACAGGGGTTTGTTGTACATATTATTACATCACCCAGGTATTAAGCCCAGTACCCAATAGTTATCTTTTCTGCTCCTCTCCCTCCTCCCATCCTCCACCCTCAAGTAGACACCAGTGTCTGTTGTTTCCTTCTTTGTGTTCATAAGTTCTTATCATTTAGCTCCCACTTATAAGTGAAAATATGCATTATTTGGCTTTCTGATCCTGTGCTAGTTTTCTCAGGACGATAGCTACCAGCTCCATCGTCGTTCCCGCAAAAGACATGATCTTTTCTTTTTTATGGCTGCATAATATTCTGTGGTGTATATGTACCACATTTTCTTTATTCAGTCTGTCACTGATGGGCATTTAGGCTGAGTCCATGTCTTTGCTATCGTGAATAGTGCTGCAACGAACATTTGCATGTATGTGTCTTTATGATAGAATGCTTTATATTCCTCTGGGTATATATCCAGTAATGGGATTGCTGGGTCGAATGGCAGTTCTGCTTTTAGTTATTTGAGAAATAGCCATACTGCTTTCCACAATGGTTGAACTAATTTACACTCCCACCAACAGTGTATAAGTGTTCCCTTTTCTCTACAACCTTGCCAGCATCTATTATTTTTTGACTTTTTAATAATATGTCTTGGCTATTTTCATTCCATTGTTTTATATATAAATTTTAGAATAATCTTGTCTCTCTATATTTTTCTGATGTTTTTGTTTATAACCAATTCATATCTTTATATTTAAAGTACATTTCTTTTAAGCAGTACATAAACTCGGGTCTTGCTCTTTTATCTAGTTTGACAATCTCTGCCTTTTCACTGGGGTCTTGAGGTAATTTTCACTTAATGTGGTTTTTTAAAAATATGCTTAGATGTAAATCTATCATCTTGCTATTTGTCTTCTATTTGTGCCACCGTTTTTGATCACTCCTTCCTTTTTCTGCCTTATTTTAGATTATTTGAATACTTTTATGATTTGATTTTATCTTATTTTAAAAAAACTCTTTGTTTTGCTATTTTAATGGTTGTTTTAGGGTACATAGTATATATGTTTAACTTATCATCATCTATCTTCAAGTGATGTTACACCACCTCACTTATGGTATACTTCCATTTCTCTCTTCTTGGCCTATATGTTCTAGTCATGCATCTTACTTTTACAGGTTATAAACTGTAGAATACAATGTTATTACTTTTGTTTAAGCAATAAACTATCTTTTAAAGAGATTGTAATAATAAGAAAAAATCTTATCTATTACTCATATAGTACCATTTCTGGTATTCTTTATTCATTTGTATAGATTCATATTTCCATCTGGTGTAAGTTTCCTTCTGCTCAGAGGACTTCCTTGTAATGTAGACCTTTGAGTGATTAGTTATTTCAGCTTTTAAATGTCTGGAAGATTATTTTGCTTTCATTTTTTAAAAACATATTTTTATTATGGTAAAAAACACATAACATAAAATTGACTAATCTGCAACCAATCTCCAGAACTTTTTCATCTGGTAAAACTGAAACTCTATACTCATTAAACAACTCCACATTTTCCCCTCCTCCTAGCCCCTGGAAACCAACCTACCTTCCTTCCTTCCTTCCTTCCTTCCTTCCTTCCTTCCTTCCTTCCTTCC
>NW_012104266.1:778093-842793 GCF_000951045.1 Mandrillus leucophaeus
CTTCCTTCCTTCCTTCTTTCCTTCACAGAGTCTCGCTCTGTTGCCCAGGCTGGAGTGCAGTGGTATAATCTTGGCTCATTGCAACATGGGCCTCCTGGGTTCAAGTGATTCTTCTGCCTCAGCCTCCTGAGTAGCTGGGACTATATGTGTGCACCACCACACCCAGCTAATTTTTGTATTTTTAGTAGAGACGGGGTTTTACCATGTTGGCCAGGCTGGTCTCGAACTCCCGACTTCAAGTGATCCACCCACCTTGGCCTCCCAAAGTGCTGGGATTATAGGTGTGAGCCACCGCGTCCAGCCCATTCTACTTTCTTTCTCCACAGATTTGAACTCTAGGTACCTCATGTAAGTGGAACCATACAGTATTGCTTTTTGTGACAGGCTTACGTCACTTAGCATAATGTCCTCAAGGCTCATCCATGTTATAGCATGTATCAGAAGTCCTTGCTTTTTAAGGCTAAGTAATATTCCATTGTTTGAGTATACCACATTTTATTTATTCACTTATTTGTTGATGGAACTTGGGTTGCTTCCACCCTTTGGCTGCTATAAACACGGGTGTGCAAATATCTTGCTTTTAATTCTTTTGGATATATAAGCAAAAGTGAAAATGCTGCATCATATGGTACTAACATTTTTAATTGTCTGAGGAGCTGCCATACTGTTTTCCATAGTGGCTACACTATTTCACATTTGTACCAACTACTTTCATTTTAAACAATATTTGTGCTGGATACAGAATTTTAGGCTGATAGGTTTTTATTTTCTTTCATTATTTTAAAGATGCTGCTCCACTGAGTTCTTGCTTGCATTGCTTCCGACAAGAAATCTGACGTTCTCTTTAATTTACTCCTCTGTATATAGGGTGCCATTTTTATCTGGCTGCTTTTAGGACATTCTCTTTATCATTGGTTTTGAGCATTTTGATTATGTGCGTTGGTGTCGTTTTGTATTTCTTGTGTTTGGGGTTTGTTAATACTTTTCTATCTGTGCATTTAGAGTTTTCATTAAGTTTTGAAAGTTTTATTTCTTCAAATATTTATTATCTCCATCCTCATTTGGGAATCCCAGTTACCCGTATATTAAGCTACCTAAAATTGTCCCTCGCCTCACTGAACTCTTTTAATTTTTTTAAGGTTTGTTTTCCCTGTGTATTTCATTTTCAATAGCTTCTTTGCTATAACTTCAAGTTCATCAGTCTTTTCTTCTACAATGTCTAATATGATGTTAATACTATCCAATGTACTTTTCATCCTAAACATAGTTTTCATCTTTAGAAGTTTGATTTGGGTCTTTATATATCTTCCATGCCTCTACTTAACTTTGAATGCATGAAATAGAATCATAAGAGATGTCCTCTGCTAATGCTAACTTCTACGTCAGTTCTGGGTCAGTATCAATTGATTGCTTATTCTCCTCATTATAGGTTGTGTTTTCATGCCTCTTCATATGCTCAGTAATGTTTTTGCTGGATGCCAGACATTGTAAACTTTATCCTGTTGGGTGCTGTACAGTTTTATATTCCTATAAATATTCTTGAACTCTGCTCTGGGAAGCAATTAAGTTCCTTGGGATCAATTTGATCTTTTCACACCATACTTTTATAGTTTTTAAGGTAGTTCTGGAGCAGGACTTAGTGTAGGACTAATTATTCCCCTCTTCTGAGACAAGACACTTCTGAGTTTTCTACCCAATGCCCCATGAATTAGAGGTTTTCCAGACTAGGTGATAAGAACAGGCCTTATTTGCAACCCCATGTGAGTGCTAGGCACTCTTCCCTCTAATATTTTTAGACGGTTATTCTCCTAGCTTCAGGTAATTTTGCTTCATGTATGTCCTGATCAGAACTGTGCTAAACATCAGAAGAGGACCCTCATCTCACTGAAGCTCTTTTAAGTCTTTTATTCAGTGTGTTTAATTTTGAATAGTTTCTTTGCTCTGACTTCAAGTTTATCAATCTTTTCTTCTACAATGCCTAATCTATGCTATGTGGTCCTCTTCAGTACTTTGTCTTATAAATTCCGGCTGCCTTAGTCTCCTCAGACTCAGCTGCATCTCAAATCAGGACGCTTGCCAGGCTCTGCTTCAGATCCCCTTCTTGTGCTATATCCTGGAAACTCAAAGCAGTAAGCTGCACAATTGTAATACTCTCTTTCTTTCTTTCTTCCTTCCTTCCTTTCTTTTTTTTTTAGATAGAGTCTTGCTCTGTCACCAGGCTGGAGTGCAGTGGCGCGATCTCAGCTCACTGCAACCTCTGCCTCCTGGGTTCAAGCGATTCCCCTGCCTCAACTTCCCGAGTAGCTGGGATTACAGGCGCCCGCCACCACGTCCGGCTAATTTTTTGTATTTTAGTAGAGACGGGGTTTCACCATGTTAGCCAGGATGTTCTCGATCTCCTGACTTTGTGATCTCCCCGCCTCAGCCTCCCAAACTGCTGGGATTACAGGCGTAAGCCACTGTGCCCCGCCAATGCTCGCTTTATTTCTTATCTCCCAGGGACCATTCTCCTTCATTACCTGTTGTTCATAAAAGTCATTGTTTTTTCTTTTCGTCTATTTTGTCTTGTCCTTTGTGGAGAGGGATTTATTGTTCAAGAAGGGACATAAAACAGTCCCTGTTACTACATATTAATTGCAAGTGGAAGCAAACACAACTTTTTTTTAATGGTAAGTCCCATTTGATTTATATACACAGGGACATAAATGTATAATACACAAAGATTAGAAGGAAATATACCAAAATTATAAATGATTGCTCTTTGCCTTAAAAAAATTATTTTTAAGTTTGCAGGAAACCTGAGTTGTCTTGTAAAGGCTTTTTTTTCCCATTTTATTATTACACCATAACTTTTTAAAGGGAATAAAACTCTTTCTCAGCCCTCATGTTTAAAAAATTACATTCCTATATGTTAATATCAGCAATGACATTTCCCTACACTGTAAGCCCTCAATGGAGAGGAATCATGTCTCATTATTTTTAATAAACTCTTGCACAATGCTCATTAACACTCTACATTGTGAATAATAAATATATGGTATCTAAACAGACAGATTATTAAAGTATTTGATGCTCTTTTATTTTTATAGTGAATGCACTATTTTTTGTTGCAATGGAGAAATAATATAAAGAATGAAAAGGAGATTATTCTCAAACCTCAAAACTACTGGTAGCTTTTCTCCACAGAATGTTGTGTAACCAGTTCATTAATTCTGCTGTCAGTTGTCTTCCTGTTTGGTGAGCTGAAAATAAAAAAGAAAGCTCTGAAAACAAGAATCTAGGTCTATTACATTAAGTAAAGAGTGCTAACTATACTCAGAACCTATAATCTTTAAGTAATGGCTACACACAAAAAAAATTCAGACAGGTTTTCACCATCAGTTTTAGGATTACTACCATAATTGATAATATAATGCAATCAGAGTTTGCTAGAATCACAGTCATTCTCCCATCAATCTGTGATAGTTTTCCAGCCTACTCTCTTTTTAACTTATTTTCCACATTCCAAATTAGATTATCATCTGGTGCCTTAATAAGGTTATTGTGAATGAGCAGACAGCAATGCCAGAAATCATTAATAAGAAGTGCTTATATTATTATGTACTAAATAGATCAGATCAAGTTCACAAGAAAGGCCAATTATGCCTTAAAGCCTTTGTAAAATACTTTAAGACCATGCTTACACATAAACTTTATTACTTTAAATCTTAACTTGCGTTGATTGTTTCTGGTCTAGACATTTACAGAGTTCAAATACATTAGCACATTAAGGTAAAGTCTAAACTATAATAGAATTCTGTACCTCCTCTTCTGCCCTTTGGCATAAACTATCAATTTCCACAAAAGTCTTGACCAGAACATTAAGAATCTCTGACCCTCTAGCCCAATCAGCAAATGTAGTTTGTTCCATGACTTACTTAAAAACACTCGCATGAGAGTAAACAGCTACTAAATGTGTCTACTTGAAATATTATAATACTTTGAGAGTGTAAGTGTAAATTAGATGTCACAATAAAATTTAGTCCAAGTGGAATTTTAGGAAAATGAGTTATTCTCTACAATCAAGTTTTCTGGTTAACTGGCAGTTTACTTTCTTTAAATAAAAATCACTTCTGAATTTAAAAAGTCTAAATATTTTCATGAAAGTTCTTAAATTTTCTAAAAAGTAAACAAACTTCCTAGTTTTCTTAAGCACAATTTAACTTTTTCTTGACCATTTGAGGTCAACATTAACAACTATTTTATTGTATTGTACTATTAATATATCACAGCGATGCCTTTGGGAGTTGTTATACAGTACAGATTGCTATATTAAAAAATTTGTATCTGTTTTATAAAATTGATAGAGTTTTTTCCTCCC
This sequence comes from Mandrillus leucophaeus, assembly GCF_000951045.1. NCBI lineage: Eukaryota > Metazoa > Chordata > Mammalia > Primates > Cercopithecidae > Mandrillus > Mandrillus leucophaeus. The sequence continues at coordinate 782,454 of NW_012104266.1, forward strand.
TATGGTCAGGCTAGCTGTATACTTCCCTTTAAACCTTTTCTCTATTTGCAAAGTGCTACCATTAAAATGCTAAGAGTAGGAAAACTGGATAACCAAGTTTATCAAAACTGGGTCTAAAAATAATTGGTAAATGCCTGGAGGGAGGGTGTTATCAGTAAAATATGGTTCTTAGAGATCATCTAGTCAGATGACTTCCTTTGAAAAATTAATGACTTTGTTTTTATAGAAACATGATTCGTGCTTATAAAAATTCAAACAATATGGTAGAGTATTTAGAAGAAAGCAACACATCACCTAAAATGCCACCATTCAGAATAAACCCCAGAGTTAACATTTACTGACTATCAATCCAATTATCTCTCTACATGCACTTAGTTGGAAAGACAAGGTGGTGAAGATAATTTTCTAAGAAAGGGATCATACTATCTATGTTCTTCAGGGTACAGAAGTTCTGCAGGGAGGCAGAGGATTAGGGGAATGCTGAGCAGATTTGGCTCTACATCTCTGCTTTAACCAGAAAAACTCTAATCTATTCCATTCAGGGTGGGGTTCATACAAGACTGCATCACAAAAGGATGCTGCTGCTGAAAAGAAATTAGAAACCAGGAGTTTAGTTCACAATCATCATTTTATAGTTGAAAATAATCAAGGTCCAGAGAAATTGACTTGTTCAAAGGTACACAGCTAAATTGAGATCAAACTAGAGATATGAAATTAGGCTTGTAACATTACAATATTCCACCATATGTGAGCTTTAAGCTCAGAAGTTTGTTTGTTTTCAATGTTTTCTTATTTTTGCTTAGTTTCTCATTCCACTTGCCCAATTTGTGGGATGTGGGCAGGTGAGGTGTTACTGTTAAAAGACCATTAGGGAGGAAGGAAAAAAGAAAGTGGAAGAAATCCGTTGACTTGAGGATTTTGCTACTACTCTGACCTCTAAGAATTATACACAAATTAATACCTTTCTAAAACACTTGCGAAAATCCTACTGACCTAAAATGATTTCTTCAATCTTCTCCTTGGCAAGCAGTTCTTCCTTCCTTTGTAAAAGCATGTCAATATAGAGTAGCAGAACTTTTCCAGTATTTTCTGATGACTTAAAATGTTCATGAATAATCGTCAGGAAATGAAACCCAACAGATTCTCTGTACAAAGAGACACAATTTTAAGCAATGTGAACAGAAAAACTGGTTATTGATCAATGGGACTAAAATGTATTTCAGTGTGAACAAAATAAGCCAGATAAAAGCATATCTGAACTCAGGTAATGTTATTAAATGTCTAAATAAGCTTAATTTGTCAATATTACATGATTTAATTTAATTTCAGTTTATTAAGCCATAAACATTTTCTATTAACACCTATAGTCAGATAATCATTTCTCTCCTAATATCTAATTTATGTTTTTCCCAGAATTGATTGTAAGCTTTAAAAATTGGTTACTGAGATCCAGTGAAGTTATATGAAATGACATGAGAAATTTACTAGTTCCTCTGCCAAAACGTCTTTCTAAAAACTTGCTTGTGTTTGATTACACAAATAATACAAATATCTTCTATTTAAAAATGTAAACAGTTCATGGGTTGGGAGACTAAATATTGTTAACATGTTGATATTCCCAAAGTGATCTACAGATTTACAGATATTCATCCCTATTAAAATCCCAGGCCAAGTGTGGTGGCTCAGGCCTGTAATCCCAGCACTTTGGGAGGCTGAGGTGGGCAGATTGCTTGAGGCTACGAGTTTGAAACTAGCTTGGGCAAGATGGCAAATCCCTGTCTCTACAAAAAATTGGCAGCCGTGATGGCGCATGCTTGTAGTCTCAGCTACTAGCAAGGCTGAAGTGGGAGGATTGCCTGACCCTGGGAGGTCAAGGCTGCAGTGAGCTGTGATTAGGCTACTGCACTCCAGCCTGGGCAACAGACTGAGACCCTGTCTCAAAAAAACCCCAAAATTCCAATGATGTATTTTGCAGAAATGGAAAAAATCCATCCTAAAAGTAATATGGACTTTGCTCAAGGGACCCCAAAAGCCCTAAACAAACTTGAAGACAAAGAGCAAAATTAGAGGATTTGTATTTTCTGATTTCAAAACTTGAAGTCATAGTAATGAAAACATGTGGAACTGGCATAAAGATAGACATATAGACCAATTGAATGGAATAGACAACCCGGAAATAAATCTTGTCATATATCATCAAATTATTTGTGACAAAGGTGCCAGGACCATTTAATGGTGATATGACAGTCCTTTCAGCAAATGGTGCTAGGAAAACGGGATTTCCACATGCAAATGAATGAAATTGGATTCTTACCTTACATCATATACAAAAATTAATTCAAAATGGATCAAAGACCCAAAAGTAAGAGCTAAAAAACTGTTTCCATGGGACCAAGTGATCCTATATATAGAAGACTCTAAAGACTGCACCAAGAACTCTAAGAAATAACAAATTACTTCAGTAAAGTTGCAGGTTACAAAATCAACATACAAAAACCAGTAGCGTTTCTTTGTGCCAACAATATAATATCCAAAAAGGAAATTAAGAACACAATCCTATTTACAATAGCATCAAAAATACGTAAAATACCTGGGCACAGTGGCTCACGCCTGTAATTCAAGCACTTTGAGAGGCTGAAGAGGGTGGATCACTTGAGGTCAGGAGTTCGAGACCAGACTGGCCAACATGGTGAAACCCTGTCTCTACTAAAAATGCAAAAATTAGCTGGGCATGGTGGTGTGTGCCTGTAATCTCAGCTACTCAGGAGGCTGAGGCAGGAGAAACACTTGAACCCAGGAGGTAGAGGTTGCAGTGAGCTGAGATCTCCAGCCTGGGTGACAGGGTGAGTAAGACTCCATCTCAAATATATATATATATGAATAAAAGTAACCAAGTAGGTGAAACATCTGTACACTGAAAACTATAAAACATTGATGAATTGAAGAAAACAAAAATAAATGGAAAGATATCCTGTATTCATTGATTGAAAGAATTAGTATTATTAAAATATCCATGCTACTCAAAGTGATCTGCAAATGCAAGGAAATCCCTATCTTAAGTCCAATGGCATTTTTCACAGAAACAGAAAAACTAATATTAAAATTTGTAGGGAACCACGAAAGACACTGTGCCAAAGCAACCTTAAAAACAAAAACAAAATTGGAGGCATCACGCTTTCTGATTTCAAATTATACTACAAAGTTATAGTAATCAAAGCAGTATGGTACTGGCATAAAAACAGACATATAGACCAATGGAACAGAATCGAGAGCCCGGAAAAACAAAACAACAACAACAAAAAAACAAGTCTCTTTTGTGCTTGGGCTGGGCGCAGTGACTCACTCCTGTAATTCCAGCACTTCAGAAGGCCAAGGTTGGTGGATCACTTGAGGCCAGGACTTTGAGACTAGCCTGGCCAATGTGGCAAAACCCCATCTCTACTAAAAATACAAAAATTAGCTGGGTGTGCTGGCACATGCCTGTAATTCCAGCTATGTGGAGAGGGCTGAGGCACAAGAATCACTTGAACCCAGGAGGCACAGGTTGCAGTAAGCCAGGATCATGCCACAGAACTCTAGCTTGGGTAACGGAGTGAGACTCTGTCTCAAAAAAATAATGTGTTTGGACAACTGGACATCGACCTGCAAAAGAATAAATTGAACACATCCTACGGAACACACACAAATCAACAGAAAATGCATTAAAAACTTAAATGTAAGACTTGAAACTGTAGAACTCCTAGAAGAAAAAAACAGGGAAAGAAGCTCTTTGAAATTGGCCTTGGCAAGGATTTTTTGTATAGAACACCAAAAGCAAAGGCAAATTTTTTTTTAAAGCAAAAACAAACAAAGGGGACTGTCAAACTAAAAAGCTTCTGCACTGCAAAGAAAACTTCAATATAATGAAAAGTCAAACTAATTTACATTCAAACCAACAGTGAGAGTGTTCCTATTTCTCCATAGCCTCGCCAGCATCTGTTGTTTTTTGACTTTTTAATAATTGCCATTCTGACTGGTGTGAGATGGTATCTAATTGTGGTTTTGATTTGCATTTCTCTAACGATCAGTAATGTTGAGCTTTTTTCCATATGTTTGTTGGCCACATAAATGTCTTCTTTTGAGAAGTGTCTGCTCATATTCGTTGCCCACTTTTTGACGAGGTTGTTTGTTTTTGTCTTGTAAATTTGTTTAAGTTCTTAGTAAATTCTGGATATTAGACCTTTGTCAGACGGGTAGATTGCAAATTTTTTTTCCCATTCTGTAGGTTGCCTGCTCACTCTGATGATAGTTTCTTTTGCTGTGCAGAAGCTCTTTAGTTTAATCATATCACCATTTGTCAATTTTAGCTTTTGTTGAACCATTGTGGTAGACAGTGTGGCGATTCTTTAAGGATCTAAAATCAGAAATACCATTTGACCCAGCAATCCCATTACTGGGTATATGCCCAAAGGAATATAAATCATTCTATTATAAAGATATATGCACACATATGTGTATTGCAGCACTATTCACAATAGCAAAGACATGGAACCAACCCAAATGCCCATCAATGATAGACTGGATAAAGAAAATGTGGTACATATACATCATGGAATACTATGCAGCCATGAAAAGGAATGAGATCATGTCTTTCGCAGGGACATGGATGAAGCTGGAAGCCACCATCTCAGCAAACTAACACAGGAACAGAAAACCAAACACCACATGTTCTCACTCATAAGTGGGAGTAGAACAATGAGAATATACGGAGACAGGGGAAAAAACAACACACTCTGGAGCCTGTCAGGAGGTGGGGTGAGGGGAGGGAGAGCATCAGGACAAATAGCTAATGCATGTGGGGCTTAAAACCTAGGTGACGGGTGGATAAGTGCAGCAAACCACCATGGCACACATATACCTATGTAACAAACCTGCACGTTCTGCACATGTATCCAGAACTTCAAGTAAAAAAAAAAAAAAATACAGAATGCCCCAGTAAAATTAGAATTTCAGACAAACAAAAACTATTTTTTTTAGTATTAGTGTGTCAGCGCAATAGTTGGGATGTACTTATTCTAAAATACTAGACATTGTTTATCTGAAATTTCAAATTAACCATGTCTTGTATTTTATCTGGCAACTCTATTCATGAAACACCAGTTGCAAGAGTTCTCATCTTAATAAAAAGAGACCCATAGTTAAAAAAAAAAAAAAAAAAAAAAAAGAAGTACCTTATTTACACATAGGTAGACATCCATTTACAAGGGTTGTGATTAGATCGGTTTACTTTGAATCAGTAAGTATTTCCTTGGCTCTCTGCTACACAAGTTTCAAATATATACCAAAGTGTAGAAAATAATGTAATGAACCTACACATCATTATTATCAGGCTGTAACAACATCAAAGCCAATCTTATTTAATCCATCCTTCCACCTCATTCACACACACACACAGACACACACACACACACACACACTCATGCTTTTGAAGTAAATTCCAGACATCCTATTAATCCACTTCCAAGTATTTTAATTATCTATCTCTTAAAGATAGAAACTCTTTTTTTGTAAAAATCGTAAACATAATACTATCATTACAGTTTAAAACTTAACAAGATATCCTCAATATTCTTAAGTATTTAATTACTGTTCATATTTATGTAACTGTCTCATATATTATTGATTTTAAGCATTTGACTCAGGATCTGAATAAGATTCATACATTTCAATGATTAAAATAACTAAATCTCTTTAATCTAAAAAAAAAAAGCCAACAAATAACCTTGATTTTGGACTTCTGGCCTCCAGAATTGTGAGAGAATAAATTTCTGTTGTTTTAAGTCATCCCACTTGTGGTAATTTGTTAGAATACTCAGAAAACTAGTATATACAATGACCAAAATCTTAAAAACAGCTCAACAGATGAGCTTACACCAGAATGGAGAGGACAAAGGAAAGAATAAGTGAATTTGAAATAAAGTAGAGCTAGGTGCAGTGGTTGGTGCCTGTAATCCCAGCTACTTGGCAGGCTGAAGTGGGAGGGTTGCTTGAGTCCATGTGTTTGAGGCCGCAGTGAGCTATGATTATGCCACTGCACTCCAGTCTGGGCAACAGAGTGAGACCCTGTTTCAAAGAAAAGAAAGAAAGAAAGGAAGAAAAAGAAAGAAAAGGAAGGAAGGAAGGAAGGGAGGAAGGAAGGAAGGTCAGGAAAAATAAAAAAGTAGAAATTACCTAATCTGAACAACAGAGAGAAAACAGACTGAAAAGAAAAAGAAAAAAAAAAAACCCGTATGGAGCCTCAGCGACCTGTAGGACAACAAAAAATGTATATTATGTCATCAGAATCCTGGAAGAGGAGAAGAAAGGTGAGGCAGAACAAATAAATATTCAAATAAATAACGTCTCAAATATTTGGGAAAAAAACATAAACCTAGAGATTCAAAGAGTGGTGCAAACTCCAAACATGATAAATCCAAAGAAATTCCATCCTAAGACATATCATAGTCAAACTTTTGATAAACAAAGACAAAGAAAAAAATATTGAATACACAGAAAGAGAAATGATATCTTACCTACAGGAGCCATTTCACTGCTAGGAATTTACCCACTTGATTTGAAAACTTAGATCTACTCAAAAATCTTCATGTGAATGTTTACAGTAACTTTATTGATAATCACCAAACACGGGAAGCAACCAAGATGTCCTCCAATAGGTAAACAGATAAACAAAGAGATGAGCTATCAGTCACAGAAAAGACATAAAGGAACCTGCAATTCATATTGCTGAGTGGAAGAAGCCAATCTAAAAAGACTACATACTGAATGATTCCAGTTATGTGACATTGCACAAATGGCACAAAAGCAAAAAGAAGGGCAGTAAGAAAAATAGAGAGTGAAAAGATGTGTTTGCCAGCATATCAGGAAGATGAAGAGGCAAGGCACAGAGGATTTTTAGGGTGGTGAAAATACCATGTGTGATACTATAATAGCAGATACATGTCATTATGCATGTCAAAATCTACAGGACTTTACCACACAACAAGTCAATTTCAATGCATACAAATTATATATAACTTGATATTATATATAATAATATATAATTTGATATTATATGTAATTTGATATTATATATATGCATAATTTGGGAGATTGGGGGAATCCTCAGATATAATACAGACTATGACAAGAGACTCTAACAAATGTATGAAACAACTTCCCTAAAGGAAATGGGAGGACTAAATACTGACCTAAGTAACTCTGGAAATAAATAGAGTCTGTGAGAATAAAGGCAAAAGGAATTGCACATAAGCACTGTACTCTAGTTGACAAAGTTGTTTCCCATGGGGGTACAGATGAACAATTCTGATACTGCTATACATGCATACTAAAATTGAACAATTAAAAAATTAAGTAAATGAATGATGGATGGTAAGAGCCAGGTTTCCCACTGTTGGATTGGGAACAGATAATCAAGGGTAATTTGCAAGCAAGGCTAGAATGATCTAAGTGGTAATGAATTAGAATAGGAAACATCAGTAAGAACTTATGTTTAACTTAATATAGATACAGATGTTTACATACCAAAATATTTATATATGTCTATATACTCAGATTAGTATACACACATATATTTTCTTTGCTCTGTCAACTAATAAGGCCTAGAAGAAATGACACCCCAGTAGCAACAAGCACAACTAACACTCAGATCTTGGTTACTAATATACTTTGCAAGTGAGAGGAACTAGATCTCCTAGGAGAAATGGTTGATTCCAGGAGTGTAGCAAGAAATGCACAAGATGAACCTAGAACATTCTGTATTGTCAGAAAGAAAGGAATTGCTTTAAAAAAATAAAACCACCCACATTGATTGCGGTATATCAAAAGGGTGCAGGAGTCAACTAAAAGAGCTCCCAATGGCCAAAGCTAACACAATCTGAACAACAAAAATGTAGTATTGGGTTATAACCTAAAGAATAAAATACATATTCCCAAGTCCGTATTGATATAAGAATGAATGAACAAATTAATGAATTAGGGAGAAGAGACAAATCTCCCATGTAGAAGAATTCGAAATAATTTATCTAGATAACTATGCCTTTAAGCAGGGGAGCATAACTCCACAACTGCAAAGAGTATAGTATGTAAAGAGGAAAAATTTATAACTTCAATGTGTAGAGACTTGATGAATACTCAGCCAACTAATCAAGGTTAATATCAACAGACATAAATCATATTGACAGTATACACCCTTGATAACGATGTAATGAAAATGGTACTTTACCTGAGTGATTTTCCTCCCCAAACCCATAACCCCAACCTAATCACGAGAAAAACATCAGAAAAATTCTAATAAATAGGTATCCTACAAAATACCTGATGGGTAGTCTCAAGACTGTCAAAATCATCAAAAAGAAAAATATATCTAAGAAACTACTATGACCAAGTGAGGTCCAAGGAGATATGACAACTAAATGTAATGTGATATCATAGGTAAGATTCTGGAATAGAAGAAGGATATTAGGTAACAACAAAGGAAGTTGGAATTAACAACTGATTTTAGGTTAATAATAATGATGTATCAATATTGGTCCACTACTTATGACAAAGGTACTACAGTAATATAAGATGGCAATACTAGGGGAAACTGTGTACACTGTATATGGAAACTCCTTGTACTATCTTCTCAATTTTTCTGTAAACCTAAAAGTAAACTAAAATATAAAGCAGAGGTTAGGTACAATGGTTCACGCCTGTAATTTCAGTGCCTTGGGAGGCCAAGACGGGAGGATCAATTGAGGCCAGGAGTTCGGGATAAGCCTGGGCAACATAGTAAGATATCCCGTCTCTACAAAAAAATTAAAAAGAAAAAGAAAATTAGCTGAGTGTAGTGGTGTGTGCCTATAGTCCTGGCTACTGAGGAGGCTGAGGCAGGATGATCACTTGAGCCCAGGAGTCTGAGGTTACAGTGAGCTATAATTGCACTCCAGCCTGGGTGCTAAGAGTGAGGCCCTGTCTCTAATAAATAAACATTTTTAAAAAGATTTTAAAAATATAAATAAATCAGAAAATAAAAATTTAAGTGGCACGCTTAAGCTCTAACACATCAATAATTACAAATAATGTAAACAGTCTAAATATACCCATTAAAAGAAAGAAATTGGCAGCATACACTAAAATAAATATGTGAAGAAAACAATCAGCAAAATGAAAAGGCAACTTACAGAATGGAAGAAAATATTTGCAAACCATATATCCAATAAGAGGCTAATATCTAAAATATGCAAGGAACTCATTTAACTCAAGAGGAAAAAAAATCAAACCACCTGATTTAAAAATGTGCAAAGCTTTGGGAGGCCGAGACGGGAGGATCACGAGGTCAGGAGATCGAGACCATCCTGGCTAACATGGTGAAACCCCGTCTCTACTAAAAAAATACAAAAAACTAGCTGGGCGAGGTGGCGGGCGCCTGTAGTCCCAGCTACACGGGAGGCTGAGGCAGGAGAATGGCGTAAACCCGGGAGATGGAGCTTGCAGTGAGCTGAGATCCGGCCACTGCACTCCAGCCTGGGTGACAGAGCAAGACTCCGTCTCAAAAAAAAAAAAAAAAAAAAAAAAAAAGTGCAAAGAACTTGTACTGACATTTTCCCAAAGAAAACATACAAATAGCCAGAAGATATTAAAAAGATGCTCAAAATCACCAACCATCAGGGAGATGCAAATTAAAACCACCTGTTAGGATGGCTATTGTGAAAAAGTCAAAAGATAAGTGTTGGTGAGGATGTGAAGAAATTGGAACTCTTGTGCACTGTTGGTGGGAATGTAAAATGGTACAGCCACTATGGAGAATAATATGGTGGTTTCTCAAAAAAAATTAAAAATAGAACTACCATATGACCCAGCAATTTCACTTCTGGGTACATATCCAAAATAATTGAAAGCAGGGTCTCGAACAGATATTTGTACACTCATATTCATAGCATTATTCACATGTGCTAAAATGTGGAAGTAACCCAAGTGTCCATTGACAGATGAATGGATAAGTAAAATGTGGTGTGTGTATATATATATATATATATATAAAATGGAATATTATTCAGCCTTCAAATGAGAGAAGCCTGTGATGTGCAACAAAGTGAATAAACGTGGAGGACACTATGCTAAGTAAAATATGTCAGACACAGAAAAACAAATACTACATGATCTCACTAATATATGAAGGCTAAAAAGAAGTTTAAACTCATAGTAATAGATAATAGAATGGTGGTTACTAGAGTTTGGTGGGTGGGGGAATGGGGGAGATGCTGGTCAAAGGATATACACGTTAAGTTATAAATTGATTAAGATCTGGAGACTTAATGTACAGCATGGCGACTATAGTTAATAATAATGTATTATATACTTGAAATTTGCTAAGAACAGATCTCAAGTATCCTCTCTATAAAAAAAGGAAACTATGAAGTGATGGATATGTGTTAATTGGCTTGGTTGTGGTAATCACTTCACAATATGAAGGTATATCAAAACATCACATTAAATATACACAATTTTTAATTGTCAATTATATCTCAAAAAGGTAGGGGAAAGTCCCAAACATGTCCCACCTGTAGAGTGTGTACAAGAAACTTACTCCAAAAAAACTGATATAGGAGGGTTGAAAATAAAAGTTTGGAAAAAAAATACACCATGAAACCATTAATCAAAAGTAGGTGCGGCTATATTTTTTATTTTCATTGTGGTATAGTTGATATACAATAAACACTGCACATGTTTAATGTATACAATTTGATGAGCACACTCAAGATATCACCACAATCAATGTAATAAATATATCAGTCACCTCCAAAAGTTCCCTTGGGTCTCTTTGTGCTTTTTTTGTTTTGTTTTTTGGTGTAAGAATTCTTAGCATGATATCTACCCTCTTAACACAATTTTGAGTGCACAATGCTTTATTGTTAGCTGAAGGCACTACATTGTACAGATCTCTAGAACTTTTTCATATTGTGTAACTGAAACTTTATACATATTGAGCAACAATACCCCCTCTCCCCCACCTCCCAGCCCCTAGTAACCACCATTCTATTCTGTTTCTATTAGTTTTACTATTTTAGATACCTCACAGAAGTGGAATCACACAGTATTTGTCTTGTGACTAGCTTATTTCACTTAACAAAATGTCCTCCATGTTCATCCATGCTGTCACAGATAGTAGGATTTCCTTCTTTTTAAGGTTGAATAATATTCCATCATATATATGTATATATGTGTGTGTATATATATATATACACATATAAATATCACATTTTGCTTATCCATTCATCCACTAATAGACACTTGGTTTGCTTTCCACATTTTAGTGAATATGAATAATACTGTAATGAACATGGGAGTGAAGATATATCTTTCAGATCCTACTTTTAGTTCTTTGGGGTATATACCCAAAAGTAGAATTCCTGGATCATATGGTAGTTCTAATTTTTTGAGAAACTGCCATACTGTTTCCACAGGGGTTCTACCATTTTACATTCCCATCAGCACTGTACAAAATTTTCAACTTCTGGCTGGGCGCAGTGGCGCACGCCTGTAATCCTAGCAACTTTGGGAGGCCAAGGTGGGTGGATCACCTGAGGTCAGGAGTTCAAGACCAGCCTAAATAACATGGTGAAACCCTGTCTCTACTAAATACAAAAAATTAGCCAGGCGTGGTGGTGCACACCTGTAATCCCAGCAACTTGGGAGGCTGAGGCAGGATAATCCCTTGAACCCGGGAGAAGGAGATTGCAATGAGCAGAGATCGTGCCATTGCACTCCAGCCTGGGCAACAAGAGCAAAACTCCATCTCAAAAAAAAAAAAAAAAAAAAAAAAATTCCAACTTGTCTACATCCTTGCCAACACTTGTTATCTTTTCTTAAAAATAATATCTATCCTAATAGGTGTGAGGTGATATCTCATGTGGTTTTGATTTGTATTTCCTTGATGATTAGTGGTTAATCGTTTAAAAAATGTGGTATATATTTATATACAATGGAATATTATTCATCCTTAAAAAGAAAGAAATTCCCTCATTTACAAAAACATGGATGAAGCTGTAGGGATGTTATGTTAAGTGAAATAAGCCAGACACAGAACAACAAATACTGCATGATTTCACTTATATATGGTCTCTCAAGAAGTCAAACTCATTGAAACAAGGTAGAATGGTGGTCACCAAGGGCAGTAGTGGCAGGGTTGGAGTGAGGGATGGGTAGGAAGATATTAGTTAAAGGGTACAAACTTGTAGTTATGCAAGATGAATAGGTTCTGGTGACAGCATGGTGACTATAGTTAACAATAATATATTATGTACTGAAATTTACTAAGAGAGTAGATCTTAAGTATTCTTACCACACAAAGAAGTAACTATGTGAGGTGATGGATATGTTAATTGGCTTCATTGTGGTAATCATTTCACGATGTATACATATATCAAAATATATTGTTCACCTTGACTATATACAATTTTTCAATTATACTTCAATAAAGTTGAAAAAGGATCTTGTTTACAAAACATTGAAAGGAAGTTTTCTTGTATAACAAACCTGTACATGTACTTCTGAACCTAAAATAAAAGTAAAAAAAAAAAACCCAAATATTGAAAGGAGTTTCATTTTTCTTTTCTTTTCTTTTCTTTTTTTTTTTTTTTTGAGATGGAGTCTCGCTCTGTCACCAGGCTGGAGTACAGTGGTATGATCCCGGCTCACTACAACCTCCACCTCCCGGATTCAAGTGATTCTCCTGCCTCAGCCTCCTGAGTAGCTGGGACTACAGGCACGCGCCACCATGCCCAGCTAGTTTTTGTATTTTTAGTACAGACGAGGTTTCACCATGTTGGCCAGGATGGTCTCGACCTCTTGACCTTGTGATCTGCCCGCGTTGGCCTCCCAAAGTGTTGGGATTACAGGCGTGAGCCACCGTGCCAAGCCTGAAAGGAGTTTCTAATTCAATACTTTAAAAAAAAAAAAAGGGCAAAAGATTTGAACAGGCATTTCACAAAAAGGGATACACACAAGAAAAGCAAATGAAAAAAAATGCTCAACATTATTAGTCATTATAAAAGTGCAAATTAACGCCACAATGAGACATCATACCTATTTAAAAGGCTGACTATACCAAATGTGGGCCAGAATGTGGAGAAACTGAAACTCTCAAACATTGCTGATAGGAATGTTAAATGAATGTTGTAACTACTTTGGAAAAGCTTGGCCATTTCTTGAAAATTTAAATACACAGTACCTGTCTTAGTCTGTTTTGTGCTGCTGTAACAGAATACCCGAGGCTGTGTAATTTATAAAGAAAAGTTTACTTAGCTCACAGTTCTAGTATGATAGCATGGCCCTGGCTTCTAGTGAGGGCTTTTGTGCTGCATCATAACTTGGTGGAGAGGGTTCAAAGGGGAAGCAGATAGGAGCAAAGAGGCAAAACCCAAGTGATATCCTGGCTTTATAACAACTCACTCTCCTCGCAACTGATTCATCCCTGTAAGAACTCATCCAGCCTCTTGAAACAATAACTCACTCACTACTGCAAGAACAGCCCCAAGTTATTCATGACCCCCATGACCCAAACACCTCCCACGTCCTAACACTGCCACATTGGAGATAAAATTTAAACATAAACTTTGCTGGGGGCAAACCATATTCAAACCATAGCACTACCTACCATCCAAACCAGACTTTTCACTTCTATGTATTTGCCAAAAGAAATGAAAGCAAATGTCCATACAAAGAGACACACATGAATGCTCACAGCAGCTTTATTTGTAATATCCTAAAACTGAAAACAATCAAAATATCTATGAACAGCTGAATAGATAAACAAATTGTAGGCTATCCATACAACAGACTGCTAGTCAGCAATAAAAAAAGTATAAACTATATAGATACATGCAACAACATAGCTAGACCTCAGGGAATCATACTGAGTTAAAGAAGCCAGACTAAAAAGTATACTTGATTTCATTTATATAAAAATCTAGAAAATGCAAATGAAGCTATAGTGACATTCAGTGATCAATGACTGTCTGATGAAGGAGAGGTAGGGAGAGATTACAAAAGACCACAAGGAACCTTTTGGGGGTGGTAAATATGTTTATTATCCTGATTGCGATAATGGGTTCATAAGTACGTATGTGTGATCAAAGCTTACTGTACACTTATTCCAAATATATGCATTTAACTGTAGGTTGATTACGCCTTCATAAAGCTGTTTTAAAAATAACAATATAACATAAAATTAAGCATTTCTTTGCATAATTGCTAGAGGTGGGTGGGAAGGCCAGCTAGAAGTATCATTATAAACTTACTGTCAACTTGCATAGAGAACCCTGGAGATTGCTCTAAAGAAGTTTACATCTCTAAGGAATGTACTAAGTATTCATTTCCAGGTTATACTGGAATCTCAGCTTCTTGGAGTTAGTTTCATAGAAAACAAAGAGTATGTTCGCAAATTTAGCAAATTGTGAGAATTCACTACGTATTAGAAATATAGGGTACATAATTGATTCTTTAAAAGAATAAGAACTATAAATTGTTATAATGCAAATACAGACATCACTGACCTTCTGGTTTAATGATAATGATCATTTTTCCATTTCAGGGTATAAAAACTGTGCACATATAAAGTCACTTTTTAATTGATTCTTAGTTTTAGGCTCTACCTGAAAAACCTTAACTCTGGTTGCAACTATTTGCTTTGCAGTTGCAAAACCCACTCCAATATCTATCTGGTTGATCTGCCACTATGGAGTCCCCTAAAACTTTAGCTTTGCCATATTCATATGTATCCTTGAAAGTGCTCGTGTATATATGTGTGTGTACGTGTGTGTGTATCCATACTATTTATGGTTGTTGGACTTTAGTTCACAAACTAGCACCTGAATAAGAATCTTGCAATCATAGAATTTAGAGCTAGAAGGAACCTTAAAGTTTATTTATTCTAACTTCCTCCACCCTGCCTCCTACCCCATCATTTACAAAAGGAACTAAGGCCTCATATTAGTTTTCTATTGCTGTTGTAAAACACTGCCATAAACTTAGTGATTTAAAACAAAACTCACCAGGTGCGACGGCTCATGTCTGTGACATGGTCTTTGGAAGGCCAAGACAGGAGGATTACTGGAGCTCAGGAGCTCAAGACCAGCCTGGGTAATATAGTGAGACCCTGTCTCTACACACACAAAAAAATTTTAAATAGCTGGGTATGGTGGTGTGCGCCTGTAGTCCCAGCTACTTAGAAGGCTGAAGTGGAAGGGGCACCTGAGCCCAGGAAGTCAAGGTTGCAGTGAGCAGAGGTCACGCCACTGCACTCCAGCCTAGGTGCCAGAGCAAGACTCTATCTCAAAAACAAACAAACAAACAAACAAAACAAAAAAACCCCAAAATACTCACTTGTTATTTCCCAATTCTGTAGCTCAGAAATCCATTCAGGCTTAGGCTCGCACAAGGCCAAAGGCAAGACACTGGCCATCCTGGACTCTTATATGGAGGCTCTGGGGGAAATCCACTTCTAGGCTCATTCAGGCTATTGGCAAAATTCAGTTCTGTGAGGTTCTAGGACTGAGGTCCGATTTCCTTGCTGGCTGTTGGCTGCGATTTGTGTCAGCTCCTAAAGGTCACTTGTATTCTTTGGCTTGTGGTTCATTCTCTCTTCAGAGTCAGTAATTGTGTGCTAAATACTTCCTGTGCTTTGAATCTATCTGAATTCTTCTGTATTCTTCTTCTGCTTTTAAGAGCTTGTGTGGTTATATTGGGCCTACCTAGATAATCCAGGATAATCTCCCTATATTAAATTCAACTGGTTAGTGACTTTAATTACATATACAGAATCAATTTTGCCATGTAAGGTAACATATTCACAGCCCCAGAGATTAGGGCATGGAAGCCCCTTTGGGGCCATTATTCTGCTTGTCACTGGCCCTGAGAAGCTAAATGACTTGTCTGAGGTCCCATGGTCATTTAGTTAGTAGCAAGGACTCATTCCAATATACCACATGTCACCTCTTACTGACATATACTCACTGCTCATGTTAAATGGCGTTTTAGCAATCATCACTTTAATGCCTGTAAATGGGCTCAGTGTTAGTAAAACTGTCTTGCAATTTACTCTTAGACATAGCTCACAAGTGCTGATAAAACCGCTAAAGAAGCTAAATGCAGCATGATCATGTCCAGGAATACTAACCTTATGTAAAATGATGGATTTGAATTCTATTCCATAGACATACAGCTCAACTTGGAATGAAATATTATGTTTATTATATTAGTTCTAACGCTTTTCCAGAAATGGTAACAGCTAAAGTGTTGAATGCTTATCATATACCAGGAATTTTACATTCCTTATTTAATCTTCAGAAAACCCCAAAGGTAAGTACTATTCCTTGATAGTAAACTGAAGCATATATAGTTTAAATAATTTGCATAAGGTTAAGCATCTGCAAAGTGGAGGAACAAGAACTTGAAAACATGTAATCTGACTCCGAAGTCCACATTTTAAAATTATTCTATACTGGATGAATACTGAATATTTATTTATTTATTTATTTATTTATTTATTTATTTCTGAAGAAGTTTTAGATTTACCTTTTATTTTCATTTCTTCTTATTATAAGTAAATAATATGTACATTTTTATAAGTACATAGTATGTACACATTTATGGGGTACATGCAATAGTTTGACACAAGCATACAATGTGTAATGATCAATTCAGGGTAATTGGGATACCCATCACCTCAAGCATTTATCATTTCTTTTTGTCGTGAATGTCCCAATTTCACTTTTAGTTGTTTTAAAATAAACAGTAAATTATTACTAACTATAGTCACTCTATCATGCTACTGAATGCTAGATTTTATTCCATCTATCTAACCTTCAGTTTAAAACAGCAGATTGAGTCCACTTATTTACCTCAAAAAAATAGAATGAATGTTAAGAATAAATATATAGTAGAGCCAGAGAGCAGGAAAATATATTGTCTTTGGTCAGAAACTTTAAAGAATTTCTATAATTAAAAGCCATCAGACTGATGGAAAAATCAAGAGGTGAGAATCCTGAAACCGAACAGAAACCAAAAAGGAGGCCATTGAAGAAATAGATAGGTTCCCACCCCGCCAAAAAAAAAAAAAAAAAAAACAGCCTAGGAAACCCCACAAAATTAGAAATTAATTAGTAGGGGACAGGAAAAATTTGTGATGGTCATAGAGGAACTGCAGAAACTATTCCAATTCTCTGTTGTGCACGCAAGGTGTAGAGGCCATTGATGTTTGACCCCAGGCTCTGCTGTCAAACCTTCTAAATCATGTAAGGGATCAGTTATGGGAACCTCCCAGCTTGAGTATAAGGGACAGGAAGACTGTAGATATGAGAAAAGGGGTAAAGAGGAAAATCAATCAGCACAGTAGTGAAAATCCTTATATAGCACGAGAACTAATTTCCTACTTTGCATATCAATATGGAGATGGGGGCTAGTGTCTCTAGCCCACTGTAATAGCTAGTCTGTAAAGATATACTCCCAATAAATTATGTTTCCTAGTATTCATGCCCTTGTGTAGTCCTCTCCCCTTGAATCTAGACTGGCTCTGTGACTTGCTTTTAACAGTGCATGACTTCTAATTAGACATAAGAAGCCTTGCAGTATCTACCTGGTCTCTTGGAACTTTGGATGAAGCTAATTATCAGTAAGAAGTCCAACTACCCCGAGGATGTAACACTGGGAGGAATTCTAACCTAGACACATGAAGAAAGAGACAGAGATGTCTGGGTAGCATCCAGCCATACCAGTGACTTCCAGCCTAGACAACAGACACATGAGTGAAGAAAACATAGAGTGTTCAGCCCAGCCAAGGCTTTAGAATCTAAAATTTAGATGCCTCTAACACCAGCCACTATCTGACTGCAACCATATAAGACTCCAGGCAACAACCACCTAAGTTAAGTCCAATCAACCCACAGCACCATGAGATAATAATAAACTAGTGATTCAAACTGCTAAATCTTAGGGTTGTTTGTTACACAACAATAGATAACCCAAAGACCCAAAGAAATCCCACCTGTCTACATGACAGAGTGGAGACACCCGCAGCTAGCCAGAACACTCATGTGGGGAGTTATTCCAAGGGATGTCAAAGGATCAAACCACAAACTATTGGTAGTAGATCTTTTCTTTTAAAAACATGAAGAGAATCAAGATTATCTGAAGAAACTACACATTTGAAGAAAATGAATAACCTTAAAGAGAAGCACCAAAATGAACAAAGTGACCCATGAGGAAAGAAAGTAAATGTAGAAAACAAACAATAAAAGCCTTTAAAATGTTTGTCACCATGCATTGCATCTGTTTATCATCATCATCATCATCATCCTCATCCTCATTTCCTAATAGATTGTTGCTTGAGATATCTTTGATCATCTTGGTTTACAAAAGGTCTTTCTAGGCATGACAAAAAATCCACAAGTATAAAAAAAGAAGGCTGACAAATTTAATTTCATCAAAACTTTGTTAACTTTTACTTTGAAATAACTATAGATCCACAGGAAATTGCAAAAAATAATATATATATAAGGAAGTCCCATGTACCCTCACCCAATTTCTTCCTATAGTTAAATCTTATATAACTATAGAACAATATCGAAGTAGGAAACAGCATCGGTACGATGTGTGAACAGGCATACTTCATTTTATTGCACTTCTCTTTATTGTACTTTACAGTTACTAGTTTTTTGTTTGTTTTTGAGACAGGGTCTCACTCTGTCACCCAGACTGGAGTGAAGTGCTGTGATCATAGCTCACTGTGGTCTTGATTTCCTGGCTCAAGTCTCCTGAGTAGTCTCAGCCTCCCGAGTAGTTAGAACTCTAAGCATGTGCCACCAGATACTGTTCTGTTTGTTTGTTCTACAAATTGAAGATGTGTGGCAACCCTGAACCAAGCAAGTCTACAGGTACCATTTTTCTAGCAGCATGCACTCTCTTTGTGTCTCTGTGTCACATTTAAGTAATTCTTCCAATATTTCAAATTTTTTCATTATTATTATAACTGTAAACAGTGATCTTTGATGTTAACATTGTAATTGTTTTGGGGTACCATGAACTAAGTCCAAATGTGTGTGTTCTAACTGCTTCATTGACTAGTTATTCCCCATCTCTCTCCCTTTCCTTGGGCACCCCTATTCCCTGAGACACAGCAATACTGAAACTAGGCCAATTAATAACCCTACAATGGCCTCTAAGTGTTCAAGTAAAAGGAAGATTCACACATCTCTCATTTTAAATCAAAACCAGGAATGATTAAGCTTAGTGAGGAAGGCATGTTGAAAGCCAAGCTAGGCCGAAAGCTAGGCCTCTTGTGCCAAATAGCCAAATTGCGACTGCAAACAAAAAGTTCTTGAAGGCAATTAAAAGTGCTACTCCAGTGAACACAAAAATTATAAGAAAGCAAAACAGTCTTATTGCTAATATGGACAAAGTTTTAGTGGTCTGGATAGAAGATCAAACCCAGCCACAACATGTTCTCGAGCCAAAGCCTAATCCAGAGCGACACCCTAACTCTCTTTATTCTATGAAGTCTTAGAGAGGTGAGGAAGCTTCAGAAGCAAAATTTGAAGCTACCAGAGGTTGGTTCTTGTGGTTTAAGGAAAGAAGCTGTCTCCATAACATAAAAGTGCAATGCGAAGCAGCAAGTTCTGATGAAGAAGCTGCGGCAAGTTATCCAGACGATCTAAGATCACTGATGAAGGTGGCTACACTAAACAATAAATTTTCAATGTAGATGAAACATTCTTATATTGGAAGAAGATGCCATCTAGAACTTTCATAGCTAGAGAGAAGTCAATACCTGGCTTCAAAGCTTGAAAGGTCAGACTCACTCTCTTGTTAGAGACTAATGCAGCTGGTGGCTTTAAGGTGAAGCCAATGCTTATTTACCATTCCAAAAATCCCAGGGCCCTTAAGAATTATGCTAAATCTTCTCTGCTTGTGCTCTATAAATGGGACAACAAAGCCTGGATGATAGCACATCTGCTAACAGCATGGCTCACTGAATAGTTTAAACCCACTGTTGAGAACCACTGCTCAGAAGAAAAGATTACTGCTCATTGACAATGCATCTGGTCACCCAAGAGTTCTAAGGGAGACGCAGAGAGAGAATAATGTTGTTTTCATGCCTGTTAATACAACATCCATGAATCAAGGAGTAATTTAGACTTTCAAGTCTTGTTATTGAAGAAATACATTTTGCAAGGCTATAGCTGCCATAGATAGTTATTCCTCTCACAGATCTGGCCAAAGTACATTGAAAACATTCTGGAAAGTATTCACCATTCTAGATGCCATTAAAAACATTTGTGATTCATGGAAGAAGGTCAAAATGTCAACATTTAACAGGAGTTTGGAAGAAGTTGACTCCAACCCTCAAGGATGACTTGGAGGGGTTCAAGACTTCAGTGGAGGAAGTAACTGCAGATGTGGTGGAAATAGCAAGAGAACTAGAATTAGAACTGGGGCCTGAAGATACGATTGAATTGCTGCAATCTCATGATAAGACTTGAATGGATGAGAAGTTGCTTCTTATGGATGAGCAAAGAAAGTGGTTTCTTGAGATAGAATCTACTCCTGGTGAAGATGCCGTGTACATTGTTGAAATGACAACAAAGGATTTAGAATATTATAATATTTAGTTGATAAAGCAGTGGCAGGGTTTGAGAGAATTGACTCCAATTTTAAAAGAAGTTCTACTGTGGGTGAAATGCTAACAAACAGCACAGCATGCTGCACAGAAATAGTTGATTAAAGGAAGACTCAATCAATGTGGTAAACTTCACTGCTGACTTATTTTAAGCAATTGCCATAGCCACCCCAACTTCAGCAACCATCATCCTGATCAGTCTGCAGCCAACAACATCGAGACAAGACCCTTCATTAGCACAAAGATTACAACTCGCTGAAGGTTCAGATGATTTTTTTTTAGCAATAACGTATTTTAAAATTAAAGTATGCACATTTGGTTTTTAAGACATTATGCTATTGCATACTTAATAGACTACAATATATAGTAACCTAACTTTTATATGCACTGAGAAATAAAAAAATTGTATGACTCACTTCATTGCAATATTTGCTTTATTGCAGTGTTCTGGAACCAAATGCACATCTCTGAGATGTTTGCCTGCATATAGTTCTATGTCATTTTGTCACACATGAAGATTCATGCAACTACCGTGGCAAACAAGAACTGTCTTATCACCACAAAGATATCCCTCATGCTACCCTGTTACAGTCACATCTACTTCTCTCCTTCTCCCCACCATCCCTAATTCCTGGCAACCATTAATCTGTTGTCCATCTCTATAATTTTGTTGTTTCAAGAATGTTACATAGATTAACATAATGTCACCTTTTGAGATTGGCTTTTTTTTTTTTCACTCAGCATCCTCACCAAATTTTAAGACCTCTGTAGGGTAAAAGACAGAATGGGAAAAATATTTGCAATACACATAACAGACAAGGTTTATTGTCCACTACGTATGAAGGGCTCCCCAAATCACAATAGTAGCAAACTTTACATAGTGCTTATTATGCATCAGGCACAATTCTAACACTTTGCAAATATTAATATGTTTAGTCCTCACAGCAACCTTATGAAGTAGGTACTTTGATATCTCCATTTTTAAAATGAGGAAACTGAGGCACAAAGAAGTTAAACACTTACCTAAAGTCATACAGCTGGTTAATGGTGGAACAAGGATTCAAATCTAAGCAGCATACTCATGACCACTACACAATACTGCCTCTCAACAAATAATAATCAAAAAAGTTAATAATTAGTGAATACCTATCATAGATTATAACTTCTACATGTTTTATGTACATGATCTCATGTAATCTGACAACAACCCTAGAAAGTGTTATAATATCATATCTCATGTTACATATAAGAAAACTGCAGATGTGGCAAGTGAGGTACAAGCAACCTGCCAGCTAGTAAAGAGAATTGCTAAGATTTGAAACCAGGCCTACTGATCCTAGAGCTAGTACTCTCTCCCTATCAGTATACTACTTCCATTGTATATTAGGAGCTTGAACTTTCTCAATTACACCCTCTCTTTAGCCCTCTGGATACCTCCCTCCATACAGGATTCTTTTCCTCTGCCTTGGACATGCACAATCTCCCCTATACTGGTGTTAGTGGGGTTGGATTTTCCCATTTCTCCCCTCTACCATTTTTATCCTTTCTTTCCAATTTACTGCCAAAATATTCCAAACAGGTAGGTGATCCACTACAGCTATCTTTAATTCCTAACATCTCCTTTATCTCTTGCATTTCTCCTGTCTGTTCTACATTTGCTTTAGATAGGCCGTATGCATTGCATTGCAATTAAGAGTACAGGTTCTGAAACTTGCCAGCCTGGGTTTGGATCCTTGCTCCACTACTTACTAGCTCTGTGACCTTGGTCAATTTTCTTAACTTCCCTGATATGGTTTGGACATGTGTTCCCACCCAAATCTCACGTTCAACTGTAGTCTCCAGTGTTGGAGGTTGGGCCTAGTGGGAAGTGATTGAATCAAGGAGGTGGATCCTTCATGAATGGTGTAGCACCATCCCTTTGGTGCTATTCTCATGATGGAGTTCTCATGAGATCTGGTCATTTCAAAGTGTGTTCTCTCTCTCTCGTTCCTGCCATGTAAGATGCCTGCTT
The DNA here is from genome assembly GCF_000951045.1 of Mandrillus leucophaeus. Classification (NCBI taxonomy): domain Eukaryota; kingdom Metazoa; phylum Chordata; class Mammalia; order Primates; family Cercopithecidae; genus Mandrillus; species Mandrillus leucophaeus. The sequence goes on from NW_012104266.1 coordinate 805,157, forward strand.
TTGCTTTGCCCTCTGCCATGAGTAAAAGCTCCCTGAGGTCTCCCCAGAAACGGATGCAGCAACACTTCCTGTACAGCCCGTGGAACCGTAAGCCAATTAAGCCTCTTTTCTTTATAAATTACCCAGCCTCAAGTATTTCTTTATGGCAATGTGAGAATGGATTAATATACTCCCCATCTGTATAATGTGGAAGATGCTAATACTACCTACCTTACAGAGTATTTGTGAAAGGTTAAATCATATATTAAATTAAAAGCTCTTAGAATAGTGTCTGGTACAAAGTAAGCATTCAGTGAATGATAGCTATTGTAAAGATGTTTGAAGTTACTACTGAGTCCAGTATTCAAAATCATTATTCTTTTTCTCAATCTTCTTTCTTTACTGTTCAAGTACATTCTATACATACATTCTATACTATTTGTACCAGCTCCTCCAGGACACTGCATCATCTTGTGTCTGTTGCCATCGATCTATCCACTTCTGCCTCCCTGTTCCCCACCCCCTATACCCAGTTACAAATCTTCTTGATTCTTCCATCATAATGTCTTTCACTTCCATCACTTCTTTCCATTTCCTATTCTGGAATCTGAGAGAAAGATTCCTCACTTGTATGATTTATGACAAGTGCTAATTTGTATGGTTTATGGCTTTACTAGGAAATGTTTTTAAAAAAAGATAGGTCCTAAGGATAGTGTGCGGCTGGCAAGTCAGTCACAACTGTATTAATTCTAATGCCAAATAGGTAGGCAAGAGGTAGAATAGTTTTGTCTTCATAAATTATCCTCTAACCTCCCCCACTTTGATGATATAAAAATACTCTGTGATTGTATTTGTTTCATAATTATGAGCTTATCTTCCCCATTAAGTAGTGACATCCTTGAGACCACCAGGGACATGCATATTATTTAATCTCTGCATCTTCAATGTCTAGCAACAAAATGACTGGTACATTGTAGGAATTCAAACGTGAAAGAATGAATTTCCACTACTATCAACCTAGTTTCAGGCTCTCATTACTTCATATTTGCGCTACTTGCAACAACTCAGTTAATCTCCCTATCTCTCAAATTCTTGTATATTATTGCTATTAGCATATCACTATTCTATTTGGAAAACTTCAGTGGATCCCCATTTGCCTATATCATACAGTCCTTTAACGTAATAATTAAGGATTTTAATAAATGATTCCAATTTACTTCTCTAACTTTATATTTCCTCATACTCCTTGTATAAAACTTATGCTAAATCCTCTCGGATTCATTAGTCATCATATTCTAAATAGACCATATTGTCCCCATATATACATATGCTATAGCCCCTACCACAGATGCCCTAACTCTTCCTTTCTGCTATTCTAAATCCTACCCCACCATCAAAGCCCAGCTCAAGCCTCACCTTCAAATAAGACTTTCTGATGTTCCTAGTCCATGATGATCTAGGCCTCTTCTGAATTCCTACACCAATTTGTCAGTTATCCCCATTTTCCATGTGCTGTCTTATATTGTTATCTTTACATATACCCTCTTTCCAGTAAGACTTGTAAATTCTCTGCAAGTGGTGCCTATGTTTTCCACATGGTACCCTTTGCATAAACGATACTAAATACTTTATTGGACTAAATTATTGTCCCCACACCTGCCTTGTGCTCACTCTGATCTTCCTGCTAGTAATTCCTACTCCTTCACCTATGCAAATCTTATCCATTTCTAAGGCCCCAACCCCCATCAAGCATTCTCTGGCTAATAGAGCTAACAGTGATCTTTCACTCTCTCTAAATTCATATACTATTTTTGTCTATACCATACATTTATCATATTCTGAATTTTATTGTTACTCAACTGATCAAGCATATATATGCTTAATTTATTATAGTAGGCTATAAATTCACTAGAGAAATGTATGTTTCTTACATTTCTTGTATCTACAACCAGACCCCAGACAACATGTTGCACTAGGCACAAATTTTGTTGATAAAATGAATGTCAGTGCACACAATGAGGTAAGGAAAATTGAACTCTTTCTCCAAGAGCAATCAACCTTTACAAACCTAGGAAATACCCTTCTTGACATTAGCCTTGGCAAATAATTTTTGGTTAAGTCCCCAAAAGCAACTGCAACAAAACCAAAAATTGACAAGTGAGACTTAATTACACTAAAGAGCTTCTGCACAGCAGAAAAAAACTATCAAAAGAATATTAAAATATTCACAAACTATGCATCCAACAAAGGTATAATATCCCAGAATCTATAAGGAACTTTAAAAAAATCAACAAGCTTGTCAGAAAGGTGATTTTTTAAAAAATCAACAAGCAAAAAACAAATAGCCCCATTAAAAAATGGGCAAAGGACATGAACAGACACTTCTCAAAAGAAGATATACAAGCTGCCAGCAAACATATGAAAAAATGCTCATCAGCACTAATCACAAGAAAAATGCAAATCAAAACCACAATGAGATACTATCTCATACCTGTCAGAATGGCTATTATTAAAAAGTCAAAAAACAACAGATGCTGGAAAAGCTGCAAGAAAAGGGAACACTTATACACTATTAATGGAAATGTAAATTAGTTCAGCCACTGTGGAAAGCAGTTTGGAGATTCCTCAAAGGATTTTAAACAGAGCTACCATTAGACCCAGCAATCCCATTACTGGGTATATACCCAAAGGAAAATAGATTATACACAAAAACCCCACATACACTCATATGTTCATCACTGTGCTATTCACAATAGCAAAGACATGGAATCTACATAGCTGTCCATCAATGGTGGATTGGATAAAGAAGATGTAGTACATATATACCATGGAATACTATGTGGCCATAAAAAGAATGAAATCATGTCCTTTGCAGCAACATGGATGGAGCTGGAGGCCATAATCCTAAGCAAATTGAAACAGGAACAGAAAATCAAACACTCCATGTTCTCACTTATAAATGGGAGCTAAACATTGAGCACCCATGGACATAAACATGGGAATAATAGACACTGGACTAGTAGAGGGGGGAAAGGTGGAGAGCATGTGGGTTGAAAAACTACCTATTGGGTACTATGCTCACTACTAGGGTACAATATACCCATGTAACAAGCCTGTATATGTATCCCTTGTATCTAAAATAAAAGTTGAAGTAATTAAAAAAAAAAAAAAAACTTCTTTTCCCATCTCAAATACCCTAAAACCAATCCCCCTAGGGAAAAAAGCCACAGACTTATCTATCTCAACAAAACTTATCTATACTGAAGATTCAGGAACTGGGTGTGTATTCTGTACCACCTTCATTTCCTACAGACTGGAACTATGATTCCTAAAAATAAACTCATAAGTAATGCTCATTACAACAAAAACAAAAAAACGAATGTCCTACAAAGTACATTACAGTGATACTCAACCTGAAACAGGAGAAGAGAAAAGATCTAGGGTGATAACAATTACCAATACTGAGCTCAGATAGTGGCTGTTACATGGGAATATCTGAATGAACATGATTAATTAAAATCCCAAGGGTCAGTTGATGTTTGCTTTTATTTCTCAGTGGCTGATAACCTTTTAGATCTATCCCAGAAAGGAATTATTATTGAGTATGAGGTCTTCAATATTGTACCTATCTCTTTTTCTGTATTGTCAGGATATTATCTCACTCAGCTAGCATGCCATTTCTGCAACCCACCTCAAGTACTTATTATTACATTACCATAAGAATGTATTTCATTTAAACATATAATCGTAAAATTCAGCTACATTCCTAAGTATAATTTTATTATATCTTAGAGCCAAACATTTTTTGGAGGTAAATCATTTTATTTGTATAGTGTAAGTTTATGGAAAAATAATACCATATCAAATTTTCTCTGAACAGAACTTTTCAGGAACTCATTTAATGTGTAGAATCTAGATATCTCTGAAATATTTTATTATAACATTCAACAGTGTGTTCAAAAACTATTATATTAATAAAATAATATCAGGCTTTATGCAACAGGAAGGCTGGGAATATAATGGTTAGGATGCAAGGCTTTCTCTTCTTTATTTTTACTTGATGAGCCTGAACAAATTGCTTCCCTGTATCTCTTATCTGACTTCCAAGGATTCTGATCTTGACTTCACAAGCCTGCTGCTGCTCTCCTCTCTTCTTCATTTTAGTTTGGAAATGTCAATCTGATCTCCTACATTCTTGTTCTGTATTTTTATTTGGTGCATTGACTTTCCCAGATCACTATCTCTAGGTTTCTGATTCTATCTTGGTAGTCTAATTGCAATTCAAAATCCCTTTGTTTATTTGATTTAGTATTCTTGTCACTGGAATAAACAGTAACTGATTAAGCTTACCTAATCAGCATCAAAAAAAGGCGGGGGGCTGACGCCTTTCACCAATAACAACATAAATGACAAATGCTAAAATTATAACTAGGAAAAATTATGCACCAATACTGATAAGGAGTTAAAGGAAAGAAAAAACTAAAAGTAGATTGTTAGGATAATAATGTTAGACGTGATCTTTTTTGTTTTAAAATTTTCATTACAGTCATAGTATGTTTGTAGAATTTTTTTTAATAGATACAAAATTTTAAAAAAGGATTAAAGTCCAAGGTTAGGAGTAACAGTAACTTAGTTGCCATAAAAGTGTTCAGGACCCCTGGATCAAATAAATTTACATCTAGGACTAAGATAATTTGTAGATGAGACTTATAAATTAAAGGAGTCTTTCAGGAATTATGAATAACTGGAGGGGTGATGAAGACTGGGGACAGGAGAAGTTCTGATTTTTTTTTTTTTTTTTTTTTTTTAGGAGGCAGTGGATTCCCAAACCATACTACTCCAAGAATGGGCCACAGACCAACAGCATTGACATCACCTGCGAGCTTGTTAGAAATGCAGATCAGGCCCCATTCCAGACCCACCAAATCAGAATCTGCACCTTAACAAGATCTTCAGCTGATCCAGCCGATCATATACACATTAAAGTTTGAGAAGCACTAACATAAAGCAACAAGGATTCACTGAGAAAGACATAGCAAATTAATCTTATCTTTTGCAAGCTTACTTAAATGTTAATGTCAGAGAGTTTGATAATCTAACAAATTCAGAAAAATGACTCAATAACAGTATCAAGCCATTCACCTGCTTTTCTAGAATCCAAAGCATATGCTTTTCCCTTAAATAGTACCAGATATTACTAGGACCTCATAAGTATATAACCTGGAATTGTCTGCTCTCTGTCTTCTAATGAAGCTTGACTGTAAAAGGTGAAATTAAAAAAAAATCGCTTAAGAGACATAGTATTTCCATCTATTCTATATATTCAAAATTTTATCCTTGCATCAAGGTGGATCATCGGAAAACTAGGTCTGAACTACATTAGCTTAGTCCATTACAGAACTTCATTCACCTTCCTTTTTTTTTTTTTTTTTTTTGAGATGGAGTCTCGCTCTGTCATCCTGGCTGGAATACAGTGGCACGATCTTGGCTCACTGCAACCTCTATCTCCTGGATTCAAGTGATTCTCATGCCTCAGCCTCCTAAGTATCTGGGATTACAGGCGTTTGCCACCACACCTAGCTAATTTTTGTATTTTTAGTAGAGACGGGGTTTTGCCATGTTGACCAGGCTGGTCTTGAACTCCCGGCGATCCACCTGCCTCGGCCTCCCAAAGTGCTGAAATTACAGGTATGAGCCACCGCACCTGGCCACTTCATTCACTTTCTAACAGTTAATGTTCTGCATGCTTAGCTTTCATTGCAAAAAAAAAAAAAAAAAACTTTACTGTGTAAAATATACTTATGCTCTTGCTATACAATTACTAAAAGCATTGTCCATTATATAATGCAACTTCCTACACTGTCTACAGAAGCCAAATATGTAACATAAATCAGTGAAGCAGACTGCAAAAAAATCCACTGCCAGATATGTAATTAAACTGAATCATTAACTGAACGATGGTATAAGCACATTAACACATAGTATGAACAGATAGGAAAAGAGAAGCTATATTTTAAATTTGAAATCTAAAAACATAAATAATTTATCAAATTTTCCTTTGAAATTGATTACTTTGTTGACTTGTAAATAGAAAGCTAAAATCCTTTCTTCTACACCAATATGTCAATGTCCACATGGGCTGATAGGGAGAAGCAGATACTTAAGTGGAAATTTGGGTACTGTATCAAGAGGAAAGTGGAATGAATAAAATGATGGATGGCCAAAAGCAGCAAATGTCTACTACATACTGATATTCCAAAGTTGTCTAATTAGGATTCAGTACCACACTACAACGCAGTTCAATTTCTTCAATTTGTAGTTCTTTATTGACATTAGTAAAATTAATTGAAAAAGACAAAATAGGCAATATTTTTCATTACCATAATGTTGGAAATCAGAAAACTCCCTTTTTGGAATTCACTCTTTAAACCTACAGTTGTGAATACGTAGTTTAAGCAATCACTTCCATCTCTGGACACCAATTTCAGCACAGAAAAGTAAGCCAGATTATTCCTTGCCAAAAGCATTTCCCCAAAAAATGACTTCACTAAGACCACGTGAATTAAATTTTACATCTGTGTAACTAACTACTTATGAGCACTTTTGCAGAGAAAGATTCAGAGTGTTTATATGGATTATCATATTCACCAAAAAGGTCAATCATTGAACTGAGTCAGGGATTTTTTCTTGGATGACATGCACAAGTTGAATTCTTTCAACAGTTCAAAAAATATATCTTCAGCACCTGACATAAATACTGCACTACATCCCCAAAACTCCCCTTCAGAACTGAAGTATTTATTCCCCAGTTGTTCTTTAGGAATTTGCTAGGCTGAAAAAAGCTGCCACACCCAATGTCATTCTCCTTTCCCACGGTAACTGGCATACAGAGACTAGTCAACATTGGGCTATAAGGACCGGCCCTCTGACCTTAGCTGAGGACAATTCGGAGGGACCATCCCAGCTTCAGAGCTCCCAATAAGTAAGGCTGAGGCCTTCTGACTATACCTAGGCCAACTTCTCCCATTAGTCCAGCTGCAGCCCCTTCCCCTCACAGGTGTTGATCCTGAAAGAACACTTTAATAAATTATCTTCACGTTAACCTCCCTCTCAAAATTTGCTTCCAGGGCAACCCAACCTGTGACAACACCACATACAACTAAGCCCCCTAGTCTACAAGAAGCAGACGCAACTACTGTATTGTGCATCCAAACCATCCAAAAAAAGCAATAATCTCGGTTGAGGCCACAGAAGAATATCTGGTATACATATATTGTTACTATATACATGCTTCATTTTTCATCTTTTTAGGACAGTGTTTCCTGGTGAATTAATACAATTAATACATCGAAGTTTTTATGTTTAAAAACACTGCCACCTTGGATTTAAGTATCATATCAAGTCTTATGTTAACCATTGCAGAAATAGCTTCTGTAGTCATACTTAAGTTATTTTGACCAGTCTACATTAAACTTAAGACACAGGCACTATGTTCAAAAGTTCTATCATATCAAAATTCTCACTGACACCACAAATAAATATGCTTTACTGGGCACTATTATTTATGTCTACGAACAGAAAACACCAAAAATAAATTACCCTTTTTGAGTAACTTGTCCAATAAATTCTCAGCTGTATCTTCAATGTACCAAACAACAGCATTTCTGGTTAGATTTGGATTTGAAACTTAAGAATACATTGTGTGACTCAGTAGACACTTTTTTGTAAAGCTGTCATCTGTAAAAGAGCTAATGCCTGGGCAATCTTTTCCTTTAATATATAACTACGTAACTGCATTTTACAACAGGATTGCTTATTTTATTCACTTTCCAAAATAAACCCAGTTGAAATTTCAGTCCTCTTTTTGAATTATTTTTCATTACACAGATTTTCTAGGTACTGGTTGTAGTTTGTACTATATTTTGCTTTATAATGGGCTCTTAGGTTGTATTCATTGATGCAAACACACTTTGCATATTAAACACAGAATCTTTTTTACTTCTATCAGAAAGGAATTTATTCTTTCCATTTTCTTGCAACATCTTCTCAGTCTAGCTTTCATTCTACTTTGGATAGAGATGTGGGTGCCATATTTTATTTTCCTCTTATATCTGCTATAATAATAACATACAAAAAAAGATAAATGACAACTTGATGTACAACATATGGGAAAAAATAAGGAATTCTGGGGACTGTGACAAACTGGAGAACACACGCCCTATGTATGAAGGTGGCAACCACTACTTAGCTCCAACTGATCGTTGCTTAGTGGAAATACTGGCCAATTGTTTCCAGATTTTTCAACTTTTGCAAGAGAAATCAGAAAACCATATATATATATTTCTTTATATATATATATATATATAAAGAAAACCAAATTTTTATGTGAAATTTCCTGAATGTTAAATGTTGGCAAATAATTCAACTATATGCAACACATCTCTCGCCACACCCAGCCCATAGTCCACCACTTTGTAAACTTTTTCTAGTGATTAATTGCTTTGGAACGTAGTATTGAATGTATTCCTTCTACTACAGTAGTAAAAAGTGTGAGCTCTGCAAACATGTTTAAATTCCGCTCTGCTCCTTCCTAGCTATGCAATTGTGGGCAAATTACTTTTTCTATCTAACCCTCATTTTTCTCACCTGCAAAATTGAGTTAATCAAATTACCTTAGAGGTATTTCATAATTTATAATGTAAAGAATTTAGAATAGTGCCTGGTACAAAGCAAGTATCAGTAAATGTTAGCTTTTGTTACTTAATAATGAAAAAATGTATAAAATATCACATAGCCCCCTTTCCCTGGCTGCAAGAAAGTTTACTATTAAATTGAATGCTTTACCACGGCAACTATACTAGCCATTGTGTTTTGCATGTTTGCTTCCTCCTTTTCAGGGTTTTGATTTTCTATTTCAATTTTCAGAGCTTTGAATAGAAGAAGTTTCAAATTCTTTTTGGAAGGAGGAAGGTTAAAAACAACCAAAACTTTAAAAAATAAAAATTAAGTTCCATGAAATTTTGTGAACAAGATGAAGGAAATTAGGTCATCTGGCTGTATAATTAGGTGGATTTATAACAGGTTCAACGATTGTACACTAAAAAGTATCGATTAATGGATTGATGCTAACCTGGAGATTAATCCATGCTGCCACGAAGGTTCTGGCCTCAGTTTTGCCCTGTTTATCAAACTATCTGTAGTTAGAAAACTATAGCTTGCAGTCCAGCTGCTCTGCTTGTTTTTATGAATAAAGTTTTACTGGAATAAAGCCACACACATTTGTTTATGATTAGTCTATGGCTACTTTTGCACTACGACGGCAGAGTTGACTAGTTGTGCCAGAGACTGTGTGACCCACAAGCCCAAAGTTTATACTTATATCTTACCCTGTAAGAAAAGTTTGCAGACCCCTGAATTAGATGAAGACAGGTGGCAATACCAAATTTGAAGATGACACAGACTGGGAGGAAGAGTTAATATATTGCATGATAAAATTGAAATTCACAAAGATCCGAACAACTGAAAAAATAGGCTGTAGCAATCAGGCTGAAATTTAATAGTTTGTAAAGCATGGTTAATGGGTACTTAACCATAAAAGTCGAGGATATGAGGCATCAAGAGCAACTGACATTGTAAAGATATAGTTTCAAGAGTCCAGGAAATTAACCACATGATGTAGCTGCCAGAAAAGAGCTATTTTGAATGTTGTCTGTATTAAAAGAAATAGAGGGTCTAAACCAGTGCTGCCCAATAGAACTTCCCTGTGATAATAGAAATATTTTAAATCTGTAATGTCCAATAGGGCAGCCATTAGCTACATGCGGCTATTTGGATTTGATACGTGGCTAGCATGAAGGAGGGACTAAATTTTAAAAATTATTTTTGAGAGAGTCCTGCTCTGTTGCCCATGCTGGAATGCAGTGGCACGATCATAGTTCACTGTAACCTTGAACTGCTGGGCTCAAGTGATCCTCCCACCTCAGCCTCCCAAGTAGCTATGACTACAGGCACATGCCACCATGCCGGCTAATTTTTTAAAAAATATTTTGTAGAGATGGGGTCTTGCTATGTTGCCAAGGTTGGTCTCAAGCTCCTGGGCTCAAGGGATCCTCCCGCCTCAGCCTCTCCAAGTGCTGGGATTCTAGGTGTGAGCCACCGGTGCCTAGCCAAAAACTGTCAGTCTTTAGAGAAAGGGAAATCAATTCTGTACCTTTCATGATCCATCAGCAGTTTGGCAATGTTCAGACAGAAGTCTAAGGGCATGTCAAGATGTAGTATTTCCATGACAGCTAACAAGATGAAAAAATGAAATAATTATTATCAGTTTCATTTTTGAGGAAGCTTAGCTATTTTCAATAATTGTCCTCTATTCAAAATCTACTTACTAAATGTTTGCCATATACCATGTTTTGCCTAACAATTTATCAAAATCTTCTTTTAAAGTATTAACATCCAGTGCTGGAGAGTGTCATGATACAGGCACTCTGGCACAGATAGCAAAGTAATCTGGTGCAATCCTTTCGAAAAGCAACTTGGCAATACTATATGCTAAGAACACTGGGGTAGAGAGTTTGCTATCTGAAGTCAAACAGATCTAAATTTGAAACCACTTGCTACTTGTATAGCCATAGGCAAGTTAAGCTCTTAGTTTTGTCACCTGTAAAATGGAGAATATACCACCAATTTCTCAGGGTTGTTGAGAGCATTAACTGAGGTAATGTATGGAAATTATATAGCAAAGAACCCAGCACTTAGTAAGCATTTAATAAATGGCAGCTGCTATTATTATTCCCTTAGAGAAATTGTGCTTCTGAAAAGTCACCTGGAATAAATATGGGGAAAATTTATGAACAAAAATATTAAAAGCAGTGTAGATTATGATAATAATAGAAAAGAAGTATACACTGTATATCTATTACAGGGTAGCAATAAACTATTGTGCAACCATTAAAATTGTTGAGTATGAAATAACATGGAAAAAAATGAATATACACTGATATGAAAAATGTATAAGATCAGTAAGTGAAAAATTAGAAAGCAAAGTTTTATGTACTATACAGTTACAATTCTGTAATAAAAGCAAAATAAACTAAGAGAAAAAATACTGGAAATAAGTGATCAAATTTCTAAAAGTGATTGTGTTTAGATTCTATTTATTTGACAAATATTTAATGAGCATATTATCTGTACCAGGCATTGTGCTTTGTGCTGAGAACCCAGCAGTGGATAAAACACAACAAAAATTCCTGCTGTCAAGGAGCTTCTAGTGGATGGTAGGACCATGAGAACTTTTAGTGTTTTCCAAAAATGTCTTAAATTATTATGTGCTATCTTTTCATGATGAAAAATGTTTATTTTTAAATGTCAATCTTTCTACTACAAAAAATATCAGTGAAATAATGCCAGCAGTTAGGCTGACCATTTTAAGAGTAAAGTATTTTCACCAGCAAAGCAACAAACAGAATATAAAAATGCAAGTTTCATATATTCTTTCAATGCAACAAAGTAAAAATCTAGTATTTTTAAATACAAAAAAACTTGGATTTGGATTAGCCTCCTAATCTGTAATCAAACAATGACTGACATTACAACTTCAGGAGTATCTAGATTGAGTTAAGTAAAAACAATCTGTGAATAAAGAACAATTTCATTTTAAATTCTGCTTCTTACCTACATTTGGATAAACACTGTCATGAGGAATTATCATCTCAAACTAATCTACTTCAACTTGGTGACTCCAATAATCTCTCTGGTCTTCCTGTGTTGTCTTACTTTGAGTAAGTGTATTCTTTCAGTTGGTTAGTTGGTTTGTTTATTCCCCCAATGCAAAAAAGTAGAGTTGTCTTCCTGGTTTCTAACATTTTTCAACCTGTGTATGCTGAGGTGATACTGTTGCCTAGAGATGCAGAATCCCCAATACATTTGAGCTTCTGAGGTCTCTTAAGTGATTGGCTAAAATTCTAGAGGCCAATGAAAGATTCAGTAGTACTAAATTTAGGGCTACTGCCAAATTGAATTATAGTTCTAACTATAACAAATTGTTATTATTTTTTGGATTATCAGTAACTATACTAACATATAATTTTGTATAGTACAAATAATGCAGCCTCTAAAGATTACTAAAAAGCATATACAACATTAAAAGAATTAGAATAAATAGCTTTTATGACTAAACAAAATTGAAATGTTAAGGGCTAGTATGCATAGTTTTGCTTCATGTAATGCATCCATATAGTAGTAATAACAGTAATAATAATAACTACAGTAATAGGTAACATATATTACACACTATGCACCAGGTATGGTGTTAAATGCTTTATACACATTTTCTCATAAGATTCTCAAAACAACATGATGAGGTAGATAATAATAACACCTCTTTTGCTAAATGAAGAAACAAAGCAAAGTTAAGTGACTTGCCCAATGACCCACTCTTGTGCAGCATACATTCTGGTCCTTGGAGAGTTACGAAAAATAAATAGCAATGTTTATAAACAAGTAATTATAAAAATCACAGAATTACAAAGGCTTTTCCCATTAAGAAGTAATCTTTCTTCATGGTGGTAGACAACTTCAGAAGGGCTGGGTAGCTACAGTTCTCTGCTGGACTAAAAGAAAACTGATTGCTTTTATTCAGCTTTTTTAAAAAAAAAAAACCTTTTAAATTTGCTACTATTTTTTCTTCTTTCTCTCTTTTTTCCTGGGTGACAATATTTTCCCTTTCCTGGGTGATCATTTTCCTTCTCAGCCACCATCAAATTACACCTATTGTTAGTATACTACAAAAGATCTCATATTCAACAAATTGTAGTGATGTTTCAAAATGGTGTGCTCTTCACATATAGAGATCATACCTTCAAGGAGTTCTTCATTAGATGTTTCGCCTTTCAAGAGGATTTTCATTTTTAGGAAAAGCCCAGTAGAATTTAAATGTTCCTATTTTAAACAAGGAAATCACAATGATATTAAAATTGTGGAATGTAAAAGACAATTTTCAAGTAATTGCCTGCTTTATTCAACCCTCTTGGGATAACTCATAATCAAAGGAAATCGAAATTACAAAAGATTATATAATAGCATTCTTTCTATCCCTGAGGATATTTCCCAATATTTTATTCAATCTAAATGAAATAATATATGGAAAAGAACATGTAAATATTTCCAATGAGTGACAAACATTTAATGACAAGATTAACACTTAAACTGTACAAATCTCAGGCCATATTCTTTGTAAGCAAAACCACAAACCAGCTAATTTTATTTTCTTTTGAGATTTTAACAACTAAGGTCCTTTACAAACAATGGTAGAATAAAATAGAAAACGTATTGTCTTTTCTATAATATATGCCTGTCGTGTTTACCATTAATAACAACGTACTATGAATGATGTTTCTAAATCATTGTTAGTTGGCCCTAAGCCATCTGTGATCTTCCCGGTTGCACTTTTATCTTACAGGGTACATCTTTAAACAACTTTCTAAGACTAAAAGTACAGTCTAGGCCCACAGAACAGAACTTTTCTCTCTACAAAGCCAATTAACCTCTACATGAACACTGTACTCATTAGCTCCATGCTCTGCACATAATTACAGGTATTCATGTGTGAGATGCCTTAAAAATAGAAAGTTGGAGAAAGTAAACACTGATATTAAAAGGGCTTGCAAATATAGGTGACACTAGTACAAAGAATAAACTGAAGTTGTCAATTTTGATTTATTGCATTACCATCTTTCCTACAGGTTTGTTGAAGTATGTATTGGGTTCAATTCCCTTTTATCTTCAGAGACATAGAGGTCTTCCAGATCTTGGCAACATCTGTTTTCCTTGAGTCTGCTATTCTCTCACAAGTTTAACATTCTGGTTTTTTTTTTTTTTTTAAACCATAGAATTCCAGATATGATTTTCACTGATTTCATTACCAAACAACTCCAGATAATGGGCATTTTGCTTCTATTATCATCGGGTCTTCACTTCTATGAACACTTGCACTGTATATTGTCCATCCTTATTGTCTCTTAAAATACACTTTCAGAAGTCATGAAGATTGCTAAATCCATCAGCTTTCTCCCTACTATCAAAATCCTTGTCTTCTCTGTAACTTTTCTCACCATTATTTTTCATTCTTCATAGGTTTATTTGTTTGTTTGTTTGTTTGTTTATGATGGAGTCTCACTCTATTGCCCAGGCTGGAGTGTAATGGCACAATCTTGGCTCACTGCAACCTCCACCTCCCAGGTTCAAGCAATTCTCCTGCCTCAGTCTCCCGAGTAGCTGGGATTACAGGCGCCCTCTAACACATCTGGCTAGTTTTTGTATTTTTAGTAGAGATGGGGTTTCACCATATTGGCCAGACTGGTCTCGAACTCCTGACCTCAAGTGATGCACCTGCCTCAGCCTCCCAAAGTGCTGGGATTACAGGCGTGAGCTACGAGGCCTAGCTGGTTTTTTTATTTTTCTGAGACAGAGTCTCACTCTGTCTCCCAGGCTGGAGTGCAGTGGTACAAACAGGGTCTCACTTTATTGCCCAGGCTGGTCTTGAACTCCTGGGCTCAAGCAATCCTCCTGTCTCAGCTTCCCATTGTGCTGGGATTATAGGCATGAACTACCATGCCCGGCTCCCTTCCTCAGATTTTTGTTTGCTAATTTTGTTTCTTATCATCAGTTACTGAGAAACAGGCTCCAGGTACAACAAACATACAAGATAAGTATTTTGAATCTTGTTTTGCAGGCCCAAATAAAGTTAAGTAACTTACCCATGGTCACACAATTGGTAAGTAGTAGAGCAGAAATTTGAAATCAGATCTCTCTGACTCTAAAGGACATAATCTTTCCATTATAATATGCTGCCTCCCTTGAAGCTCTATCATGGCAGGCATTACTACACTATCTGAATATTTTGCAAGCTCTAAAGATAATGTATTCACTTCTAGTGTGAAGTGTATCATACACACACACATACACACACGAGTATATAAAAAGTATGTATGTGTAATGTATATGTAAAGTTTACAGAATAATAATAAAACAAACACCCGTGTCCTCACTACCAAGCTTAAGAAACAGATTATTGCCACATAAGAAGCCTCAAATGTATCCTTACCCATATGCATCCTCCTCACTTCACAGAGGTAAACACCACCCTGAATTTTGTGCAGTGATTTCCTTGCTTTTCTTTATATATACACAATATATAGTTGCTATGGACTGAATGTTTGTGTCTTTCTAAAATTCGCATATTGAATCTCTAAACCCCAATGTGATAGTATTTTGAGGTGGGGGCTTTGGGAGGTAATTTGGTCATGAGGGCTGAGCCCTCATGAATGGGATAAGTGCCCTTATAAGAAAAGGCATGAGAGAGATGACAGATGATCTCTCTCATCTCATCTCTCTCTCTCTCTCTCTCTCTCTGCCAAGTGAAGATATAGAAAGAATGTGGCCATCTTCAAATCAAGAAGAAGGCCCTCAGCAGGAACCGAAAAGGCTGGTACTTTGATCTTGGACATCTCAGTCCCTAGAATTGTGAGATATAAACTTCTGTTGTTTAAGCCACACAGTTTATAGTATTTTGTTATAACAGCTCAAGCTAGCCAACACAATTATTTAGCTATGCCTACATTTGAACCTCACTTAAACAGAATCATAAAGTATCTAAGTTCTTCTGTGACTTCTTTCATTCAAATCATGTTTTTTCAGATTCATCCATGTTGATATGTGAAACTTATTTGTTTTCATTACTATATAGCGTGGTTCTCAAAGGGTGGTCCCTGAATCAGCACCATCTGGGAACTTGTTAGAAATGCAAGGCCCATCCAAAACCTACTAAATGAGAAACGCTGGGAGTATTGCCTAGCAAATTGTGTGTGCGTGTGTGTAGGAAAATGTGTAAAATAATTATTACTGATTTGCGTTATGGAAAGTTTCCAATTCAACATGAATTCTATTATCTGTTTAGTAAGGTAATAAATGAGCAAACTGTGTTTAACAGACATTCTAGGTAATACTTACACAAGCTAAAGTTTAAGAACAACTATTGTATAGTATTCTGTTATATGAATAAATCACAATTTATTTGCACATTCTACTTTGGACGTTTAAGCTGTTCCCAAAGCAATTGCTATTATGAACAATCCTGGAATCAGCATTCTGTATACTTTTCCTTGCACACAAATGCTAGCGCTTCTCTAAAGTATACACCTAGGAGTGAAGTTGCTGGGTGGTCCAGTATGATCAAATTCTATTTTATCAAGTAACGTCAATCTGTTTTTCAAAGTGGTTGTACAATTCTCGAAAAACTAGGAATGAAGGGAGCTTCCTCAACCTGACAAAAGGCATCTATACTAAACCCACAGCTAACACCATACTTAATGGCAAAATACTGAAAGCTCTCTTTCTAAGATTAGGAAAAGACACTGCTCTTGTCAATTCTATTTAACATAGTAATGAATGTTCTTGCTAGAAAAATTAGAAAAGAAAAAGAGACAAAAGGCATGCAGATTGTAAAGCAAGAAGTAAAACTATCTTTATTTACAAAAAATAGGACTTTTTTTTTTTTTTTTTGAGACGGAGTTTCCCTCTTGTTGCCCAGGCTGGAGTGCAATGCACAATCTTGGCTCACTGCAACCTCTACCTTCTGGATTCAAGTGATTCTCCTGCCTCAGTCTCCCGAGTAGCTGGGATTATAGGCATGTGCCACCATGCCCGGTTAATTTTGTATTTTTAATAGAGATGGGGTTTCACCATATTGGCAGGGTTGGTCTCAAACTCCTGACCCCAAGTGATCCACCCGCCTCGGCCTCCCAAAGTACTGGGATTACAAGTGTGAACCACCGCATCTGACCGGAAAATATGATCTTGTATACATAAAATCCTAAGGAATCCATTAAAAAAGCTATTAAAGCTAAAAGAACAAGTACAGGAAGATTGTAGGAGATAACATCAGTATTTTTTCAATTAATGGCATTTCAATATACTAGCAATGAACAATCCAAAAGTCAAGAAAATAATTCCATTTATAAAAGCATAAAGAAGCAATAAATTTAACAAAAGAAGAACAAAACTAACTTACTGAAAACTACAACACAATGAATAAGTGTTCCTGGATTTGAAAACTTAATTTTGTTAAGATAGCAATAATCCCCAAATTGATCTGCAGATTAAATAAAATCCCTATTAAATTCCCAGCTGTCTTCTTTGCAGAAATCAACAAGCTGATTCCAAAATATGAAAATGTTAAGAGATTCAGAAGAGCCAAAACAATTCTGAAATACAAACAAGTCGGAGGGCCATACTAGTGGATGTAAAGCGGTTTCTCATTGTGCTTTTAATTTGCATTCCCTGACAACTAATGATGTTGAGTATCTTTTTGTGTACTTATTGGCCACTGGTACAAATTATTTGGGGAAATGTCTGTTGAGCTCCTTTGCCTCCTTTGCCCATTTTCAATTGGGTTGTTTGTGTTCTTACTGAATAGTAAGAGTTCTTTTTTATATTATGGATAATAGACACTTAACAGATGTATGATTTGCAAATATGTTCTCCCATTCTGTTGGGAGGATCCTATGGATTGTGTCTTCATTTTCTTGATGGTTTCCTTTGAAGCAAAAAAATTTAAATTTAATGAGACTTAATTTTACCGAATTGTTCTTTTTTGCTTGTGTTTTTGGTGTAGTGTCTAAGCACCTATGCCTTTTATATTTATTTCATTGCACTAATACATTTTCAAAGGTAATTTTGTGAAACAACATAGGCATCCCAAATTTTAATTTCTCCTTTAAAAATTTACTACCAGAGTCACTTCCAGCAGAGATGAAGCAGGATAACTATAGCCTATACCTTCTACTAATTACAACTAAGAACTCTGAACAAGATATAAAAAGCAACAACATGAGGACTCTTAAAAGTAAACAAAAACAGAAAGATTGTAGTGAGGCAACAAAACTCGGAGAAGTGAACCATATGGAGGTGGTAAGTTTCCTGAGTTTTTTTCTTTTATCTAATGGTATAGGAAGTTTGTCTTCTAGCTAAGTTCTGAGTGAAAAATAATAATAATAATAATAATAATAATAATAATAATAATAATAATAAATGTTTGTGTGGGTAAGTTTTTGGTCTGGAGAATTTTTTAATGGGCTCTGCCTTCATGTAGATATGGAGTTCAAATTTACATTACTCATGTGGTCCAAAAACCTCCAACCTGATAAAGTAAAATAAAAGTAACGAAAAAAGTGGTAACTCTTCTACAGCTGGCTGATGTCAATAAAAAGTTTCTCTGTAGGGCCATGCTCTCAATCCAGGTTGAATAGGATTCTAAAAGCTTAACACTCACTGAACATAAATTAACATATCCAAAATTACAAAACAAAGAAGCAAATATTTCATACTAAGCCAGAGTCAGAAGTTCACATGAACAGCGGGATCAAATCGTTTCCAAATAAGTTGCCTGTTTCCCATGATAAAGCTCAACAAGATTTATAGTATTACAAAAATATCCAGCAGCCAAAGATGTAAAATAGTTGGCACCCAGTGAAAGACAGAGACAGGCAAAAACAATCAATAATGGGGAGATAATAGACAGAAACTAATCTAGAAGTGACATAGATATTAGAATTAGCAAAGAAAGATGTTAAAAGAGTAAGTATAACTATATTTCATATGCTTGAAAATTTAACTAGAGACTTGGAAGATATAAAAATAAACCAAATCAAACTTATAGAGATAAAAACTACAAAGTCTGAAATGAAAAGTATATGGGATGAGATTAACAGATGATTAGACATTGCAGAAGAAAGATTAATGAACTTAAAAGTCATAGCAATACAAAACAGTCCAAAATGAAACAAAAACAACAAATTATGTTTTAAATGAAAAGAGTGTAAGTAAACTGTGGCACAACTTCAGGCAGCCTAATATATAGTTAATTAGAGTACTTGGGGGAAAGCAGAAACAAAAATTAAAGAAATACTGAAACTTTTCAAACATAATGAAAATTATGCTCCTAGACATCCAAAAGCATGAGAAACATAAATAAAATTACTTAAAAACATAACATCAAGTTGCTCAAAACCAATGATAAAAAATCCAAAACTGATCCAGAAAAGAAGAAACGCTATATAAAGAAGAACAAACATAAGAATGGCACCATATTTCTCAACAGAAACAACAGAATGAGAATACAGTGGAGTGAAATATTTAAAATACTCAAAAAAAGCTGTCTGGTTCAAATTCTGCACCTGGAAAAAATATCATTCAAAAAACAAAGGTGAACCTAACACTCATAATGATATCTACTGTTAAAAAATAGAAGATAACAAATGCTGATAAGGATGTGAAGAAATTGCAACCCTTGTGCACTGTAGATGGGAATTTAAAATGATACTGTTGCTACGAAAAATAGTATGGCTGATATGCAGAAAAAAGAAACTGGACCCCTTCCTTACACTTTATATAAACATTAACTCAAAATGGACTAAAGACTTAAGTGTAAAACCAAAACCATAAAAACCCTAAAAGAAAACCTAGGCAATACCATTCAGGACATAGGCATGGGCAAAGACTTCATGACTAAAACACCAAAAGCAATTCCAACAAAAGCCAAAATTGACAAATGGGATCTAATTAAACAAAAGAGCTTCTGCACAGCAAAAGAAACTACCATCAGAGTGAACAGGCAACCTACAGAATGGGAGAAAATTTTTACAATCTACCCATCTGACAAAAGTCTAATATCCAGAATCTACAAGGAACTTAAACAAATTTATAAGAAAAAACAAACAACCCCATCAAAAAGTGGGTGAAGAATATAAACAAACACTTCTCAAAAGAAGACATTTATGCAGCCAACAAACATATGAAAAAAAGCTCATCATCACTGGTCATTAGAGAAATGCAAATCAAAACCACAATGAGATACCATCTCACGCCAGTTAGAACAACGATTATTAAAAAGTCAGGAAACAACAGATGCTGGTGAGGTTGTGGAGAAACAGGAACGCTTTCACACTTTTGGTGGGAGTGTAAATTAGTTCAACCATTGTGAAAGACAGTGTGGCAATTCCTAAAGGATCTAGAACCAGAAATACCATTTGACCCAGCAATCTCATTACTAGGTATATACCCAAAGGATTATAAATCATTCTGCTATAAAGACACAGGTACACGTATATTTATTGCAGCACTATTCACAATAGAAAAGACTTGCAACCAACCCAAATGCCAATCAATGATAGAATGGACAAAGAAAATGTGGCACATATACACCATGGAATACTATGCAGCCTTTAAAAAGAATGAGTTCATTTCCTTTGCAGGGACATGGATGAAGCTGGAAACCATCATTCTCAGCAAACTAACACAGGTACAGAAAACCAAACACTGCATGTTCTCACTCATAAGTGGGAGCTGAACAATGAGAACACATGGACACAGGGAGGGGAACATCACACACCAGGGCCTGTCAGGGGGTGGGGGGCAAGGGGAGGGAGAGCGTTAGGACAAATACCTAATGCAGGCAAGGGCTTAAAACCTAGGTGATGGGTTGATAGGTGCAGCAAACCACCATGGCACATGTATACCTATGTAACAAACCTGCACATTCTGCACATGTGTCCTAGAACTTAAAGCAAAATTAAAAAAAAGAAATTGTTTCTATTAATATTTCTAAGTTAATTTTTAAAATTTTAATGTTGAACAAGTTTTTCAGTGTTAAATAACCCCATCCACATGACACAAATTTCAAGAAAATATAGTTCAAGTAAATGCTCTGTTTGAGAAATTTAACATTCTGGTTGATCGAGCTATTCATTTTCATGCTTTCACTCTGCTGAAAAAACCTCTCTAAAGTGTATCAGTATATTTAATTGCCTTATTAAGCAAAACACATTGATCCTAATTGAATCTCTCTTTTTTTATTTTATTTATTTATTTTGTGAGACGGAGTCTTGCTCTGTCGCCAGACTGGAATGCAGTAGTGGCATGATTTCAGCTCACTGAAACCTCTGCCTCCTGCGTTCAAGTGATTCTCCTGCCTCAGCCTCCCGAGTAGCTAGGATTACAGGTGGACGCCACCATGCCCAGCTAATTTTTGTATTTTTAGTAAAGAGTTTCACCATGTTGACCAGAATGGTTTCGATCTCTTGACCTTGTGATCTGCCTGCCTCAGCCTCCCAAAGTGCTGGGATTACAGGCGTTAGCCACCACACCCAGCCTGAATCTATTTTTAAAGGGTCACCAGCCTTTCAGTATTCCTTGTCCAGGAGTGTAGATATATATACATTTTGTTTTGCTTGTTTTAGAGATGGGGTCTTGCTATTATGTTGCCCAGGCTGAAGTGCAGTGACTATTCATAGGTGCAGTCGTAGTGCACTGCAGCCTTGAACTCCCAGCCTCAAGCAAGTCTCCCACATCGGCCTCCTGAGCAACTGGAAATACAGGGATGTGCCACCACGCCCACTTTGTATTCATGTTTTTATGTATGTGTGAACATGAGCTGAAAGTGAACCACTGGAGTTGTTTTTAAAATTAAATCCCATTATTCTGCCTATTTTATCATTTACTTCTTCATCCTAAAAACTCACAGTAGAGAGATCCCTTTCTGTTTCACAGAAAATTTTCTCAAAAATCTCTGGTGTTCAAAGAAGTATATTTGTTTTAGACGGTTCATGCTGCTATAACAAAATACCATAAACTAGATAGTTTACAAACAACAGATATTGATTTCTCACAGTTCTGAAGGCTGGGAACTCCAACATCAAGGTGCTCGCAGATTCGGTGTCTGGTGAGGGCCTGCTTACTCAAAGATAGTGCCTTCTTATGTCCTCACATGATAAAAGGGGTGAACAAACTCCTGTGGACCTCTTTTATAAGGGCAGTAATATCATTCAAGAGGGGTTTGCCCAATGACTTTATCATCTCCCAAAGTCCCCACCTCTTTTATTTTTACGTCCATTTTACACCAAAAAGTCCCCACCTCTTATTATTATCACTTTGGGGGTTAAGATTTCAACATAGGAATTTGCAGGGACACAAACATTCAGATTACAGCAATATTTTCTTTTTTCCTTTCCGTGCTACAGAAGAGATTATAACAATCTGTGAGAGTAAATGCTGAAGCAAATGTCTAAACTGGATTTCAAAATGTGATCAAGACTTCAAAAAATACATTAAGTTAGTATTCAAAAATAAAAACCTCATACCTTGTTTGCTAGGTTTACAGCATTGAGAGCCTTATCATAATATTTGGTGTTATCCCAATCCAAATAATTGGTGGCTAGTAGCCGTAGAACTTTAGCCTGTAAAAAACAAAAATAGAAAAAAAAGCACATATCTGATGGTTAAACTTCAATACAACAGCTGACTAGCACTCCCACAGTGACAGGCATCTTCTCAAACATAAGTCATCTTTATGAAATAGCATTTCCTTAAGCGACCACAGTCTTGGAATATGTCTCATCATTATGCTACCCGTATAAAATATTGTCTAAGAATGTTACAGTAATGGCTATATTCCTGGCTTATTTAAATTTAATATGATTATGTTAATATAATTATTTTCTTAACAGTGTTTAACATAAGTATTTTATCATCCCTACTTTTAAAATAAGGAAACTGAGGCAGAGCAATGTTTTATTTTATCAGCTTACCACCACATTATTATCGTGGAATAACTCTAAGAACTTATAAGCTCCCTCAAATGATTTTTATGGAGTAAATATGGCATTTCTGAGAAATACTATAGCTATTTCATAATCGTAAAAGTGTCAAATCATCCAAAAGACGTAACAAAATGAACGAATCTCACAATGTATGTTTAGAAAAAGCCAGACATAAAACAGGACAACTGTATGATTCCATCTATACAAAGCTGAATAACAGTCAAAAATAATCTATAGTAGTAGAAGTCAGAATAGTGTTTTTTTGTTCTTGGAAGGACAGGTGGGTATTAACTAGAATGGGGCCAAGGGAACTTTTGGGGGTGTTGGAAGTTCCCATATCTTGATCTGTATGGTGTAATATACAAGACTATATATTAAAACTCATCAAGCTGCACACTTGAGACTTGTGAAGTTTACTGTATATAAATTACACCTCAAATAAATGACCGCTGGCATGAAATAAAAAATTACTGCATAGTATTACCTCACCAAACTTACAATATGAATATTCCATTTGAATTAAGCTTGTATCTTATCTTCCATCCTTATTTCCTTCTTAGACATCTCCCATCTAGATCCCTTGCCTGGAGTCATTTTCTTCCTCCCTTTTAACTGTGTGGACCCCAACAAGGCCTGTCTCCTACCAAAAGGCTCCTTCAACAACTCTAGCTAATCTTGACAATCTCCTTTTCTACACGCCCTTCTGCATACTTCAGGTCAGTATCACAAAGTTTATCATTATCTTCCCAAATTCATTCACTTGCAGTAGTGTTTTTTAAATTCTGTTTTTCTTCATTGAAGTATAAAAGACATACAGCAAAGTATAAAAATCTCAAGAGCTCTATGCTCTTATGAATTCTATGCTATATGAATTTTCCCAAAGTAAACACACGTATGTTAACAACAAAAAAATCAAGAAACAGAACATTAACAGCAACAAGCTCACCTCATGCTTCTTTTCAAGACCCTGTTTCAAATAGGGGTAACCAATTCTCTGACGTTCAACACCATATATTCATTTTGACTGTTCTTGGCATTTACATTTATGGAATCATACAGTATGTACTACTTTGTATCTTGCTTCATTTATTCAATATTATAGGTGAGAACATCCAAATTGTTGCAATTATTGTAATTAATTGAGTCTCACTGCTATATAATAAGTGACAATGCCACTATATATAAAAATATATTTATATAAATGTTATATATTTGTATCTACATAAATGTCACTATATATAAATATATTCATATAGGTATATATTTATATCTATATAAATGTCACTATATAAAAATATATTTATATCTATATAAATTATATAAATAATTTATTTTTAATTGTGGTAAAATACACATAACATAAAATTGACCATCTTAAACTTTTTTTAAAATTTTAGGCCAGATGCAGTGGCTCATGCCTGTAATCCTAGAACCTTGAGAGGCCAAGGTGGGAGGATCACTTGAGGCCAGGTGTTTGAGACCAGCCCAGGCAACAAAGTGAGATCCCCGTCTCTATAAAAAATTAAAAATTGGCCAGATGTGGTGGGGTGCACCTATAGTCCCAGCTACTCAGTAGGCTGAGGAGGGAGGATTGCTTGAGCCCAGGAGTTTGAAGGTTACAGTGAGCTGATCACACCACTGCCCTCCAGCCTAAGTGACAAGACCCTGTCTCAAAAAAAAATTTTTTTGGAGATGGAGCCTTACTACGTTGCCCAGACCGAATGCAGTGGCTATTCACAGGCATGATCACAGCTCACTGCAGCCTCAAACTCCTGGTTTCATGCAATCCTCCTGGCTTAGCCTCCTGAGTAGCTGGGACTACAGGTGCATACCACCACACCTGGCTCCATGACCATCTTAAACATTTTTAAGCGTACAGTTCAGTAGTATTAAGTATATTCACACTCTTGTGCAATCATTACAAGCATCCATCTCGAGAACTCTCTTATCTTGCAAAACTGAAACTCTATACCCATTAAACCGTAGTTCCCAATTCTCCCCTCTCCCTACCCCCTAAAGCCACCATTTTACTTTCTGTCTCTATGAATTTGACTACTCTATGTGCCTCATGTAAGTGGAACCATACATTATCTGTCTTTTTGTAACTGGCTTGTTTCACTCAGTAGAGTCTCCTCACAGTTAACCCATGTTGTAGCATGTGTCAGATTTCTTTCTTTTTTAAGCCAGGATAATATTTCATTGTATTCACTTGTACTAGTTTTATCCTTTAATCATAAGTTCCTTAAGGGCAGAAGCTACATTTTATGCTTCTCTTTTATTCCCCATATATTATAGTGGTAATTACATTAAAAAGGTATTCAGTTACATTTTGATTAATATGCTGTGATAGTAAGAATCAAATGGATATTCAAAAAATTCCATTTTGCTATAGAATATAGTAATTTTACATCATATTTATTTACACAATCACATTTTGTTGATTACATATTAATTTCCATATCCAAGCACGTTCTGTCTGGGTAGTTGGGGAAAAATCTGCAACTTCAAAATATGCAATAAGAAAAGTTAAAACTAGGTCAGGCACGGTAGCTCACTCCTGTAACCCCAGCACTTTGAGAGGCCAAGGTGGGCAAATCACCTGAGGTCAGGAGTTCCAGACCAGCCTGGTCAACATGGCAGAACCCCGTCTCTGCTAAAAACATAAAAATTAGCCAGGTGTGGTGGCGCATGCCTGTAGTCCCAGCTACTTGGGAGGCTGAGGCACCAGAATCGCTTGAACCTAGGAGGCAGAGGTTGCAGCCATCCCACCACTGCACTCCAGCCTGGGCAACAGAGCGAGACTCTGCCTCAAAACACACACACACACACACACACACACACACACATACAGAAAAGAAAAGTTAAAATTTACATATCCAAACATTGTTCAAAGCACTCTACATATATTAATTCATGGGTACATGCCTATGAGCTAGATTATATTATTAGATAAATATACAAAAACAAATACACTGAGATGTTCAATGGTGTGCCCAATAGCTAATCTACTCATAAATGGGAAGTATGCTATTATAATTTTATAACAATAACATAAAGTAGGTTAGTCAACCTACTTCTACAATATTTAACATGATCCTTACCAGCATTTCTGGCCTAGTAGATTTCTTATCCATCTTCCCAATATCATAGCTTTGGCTATCATTAAAAAGGAAAAAATATATATATAAAAACATATATCCATTTCAAATTATATATAATTTTCAAGATTAAATATTACTAAGAAGACATGGTATAAGCATACTTTATTCCAACTTATCTGTTTTGTACTACAACAGATTATTATCCATATGATATAATGATATAAAGCAATACTTTCTAACTGGAGAAAACAATTTCCTTAGGAGATACTCAATAAATCAACACTACAATTATATTGATGCTTTTTTCCATTTGGCTATATATAGCATTAAATATATATAATATATGCTGCACTAAATAGGTATAATTTAATACACTGCCTTAAATATATAAAACTTAATATGCTACATTAAATATATATATTTTACTGCATTAAATTATCATAATACATACTGCATTAAAATACAAGCATATACAAGCTCTTAGTTGGCCATGTAAAGTTGAAGGAATATAAATATATATTTATTTATTAATGATTTACTTAGTTATTTTCGAGATGGAGTCTCATTCTGTCACCCAGGCTGGAGTGCAGTGGTATGATCTCGACTCATTGCAACCTCCATCTCCCAAGTTCAAGGGATTCTCCTGCCTCAGCCTCCCGAGTAGCTGGGATTGCAGGACCTCATCACCACACCTAATTTTTTTTTTTTTTTTTGTATTTTTAGCAGAGATGGGGTTTCACCATGTTGGCCAGGTTGGTCTTGAACTCCTGAGCTCAAGTGATTCACCAGCCTCAGCCTCCCAAAGTGTTGGATTATAGGCACGAACCATCACGCCTGGCCCCGAATAAATATAAATATATATTTAAAATAAAACAAATACAGTCGTTTGCACAGAAGTAAACGCTTTAGTAATATTCATTAAGTCTCACACCACCCTTCTAAAGCACTATTAGTTCAATTTTGCAGCTGAATAAACCAATATAGAAATAAAATTATATCTGATATTTCCTAGATTGGTACTGAAAATGAGGGTGAAGGGTTGGGGAGTAGAGAAATTTGATTTTCAGTTCTCTGCTTTAATTACCAAACCATATTATCTATGGGACATTCCAATAACTACAAATAATATATTAATACTAGTTTCAAGGTTTCACAACCTAATACCTACAAAGCAAACCAAAGATTATTCACCATAAAATTAGTATTCCAAGGGAGTATGTCAATAAAATCTTGGTGAACTGAACTAACTTGAAGACAATACTTTGAAATATTCCTTAAAAAAAAACGGAAAAGCAAAACTCTAGGCCAATCGCAGTGGCTCACACCTGTAGTTCCAGCACTTTGGGATGCTGAGGCGGTTGGATCACTTGAGATCAGGAGTTTGAGACCAGCTTGGCCAACATGGCAAAACCCTGTCTCTATTAATAATACAAAAATTAGCCAGCGTGGTGGCACGTGCCTGTAACCTCAGCTACTTAGGAGACTGAGGCATGATTATCACTTGAACCTGGGAGTGGAGGTTGTAGTGAGCCATATCGTGCCACTGCACTCCAGCCTAGGCGACAGAGTGAAACTGTGTCTCAAAATAAATAAACAAATAAATAAAAACAAACATAAACTATAAATGACCCAGAACTACCAAACTGAGTTTTCAGATTGCTAACAAAGATATAATGCTGGCTTAGTCATTGTAAGCCCTATTTCATAGAGGTCTCCCTTTAGTACATTAATCTTATACTTCCAGTTTTTTAAATAACCAGTGAGGGGTGGAACTTCTGCAATGGTGATATAAGGAGCTCTTTAGACACTCTCCCCATTGAAACAACCACTCATCTGGAAAATTCATTAAAACAACCACTTAGTCTCTGAAAATTGAAATTGTCCTAAGGGCACATAGAAAATGGGAAAACATTTACTCATGAAAATAAACTAAATCTCAGTATAACCAGTGAGAGTCTATGGCATTTGAACTATAAACTGCTCCCGTCTATACTGGCTCCATGTGATGGAAGCTGCTCCAGATGGGTGCAGCCAAGAAGATAGGAATTCCCTCTCCCGACAGCTCCTAAAATCCTAGGCTACGGTTTCACCTGTGGAGGAGCAGGCTGCCAGAATATCTTGCCATTCTCAGGCCTGTGTCATGGAAGTGTTCTGGGCAAGTATGATGGAGAGAACTGGCATTTCTTTGCCCACTCAGCTCTCACTCTTAGGGTAAGGATTCTACCCCAAATATGACAGGTCAAGAATATTGAGATCCTGATCATCTTTACCCCAGTTGGCTCATCAGGCAGAGGTTACGTGTCAAAAGGGCACACTAAGATCAAGACCTACCGCCAGAATTTACTAATTTACTAATACAGTAGGGGTACCACTTCAAGAGAAGCACGCCATGAGCCCAGTTCTAGTCGTGTGGCACAGAGGTTCTGACCAGAAGGAAAGAACAGAAGCAAAGAGGAAGAACTCTGCATCTCTTCCTGAGGGGACTGATGTATTTAAAACAGAGCATGGAGAAGATCATGTCTAAGGATACTGCTGAAAACAATGGAGATCTTGGTAGTGAGCAATTAAGAGGGAGCTGGTAGCTCCATGATAATAGTAGCAATAAGGGAAACAGTAGACCAACCAGAAGGTTACCAGAGAACCAGGGAAACAGCCAAGAAGAAAATCTCCGGGGTCACACTTACTTCTAGGGATTCAGAAGACAGTGCACATGTGCCATTCTGCACCCACTCACGCACAATCAGAGAAAGTGTTGGGGCAGACTAAAAAGCATTACCCAAGGCATACGCAGATCTATCAGCAAAGAACCTTGAGCCTGATTGGCTCAAGGGGCTTAAGCAGAACGTCTGACCAAACACCAACTGAAAATTAAGCTAAGATCCAGGGAAGCCAGCTTAAAAATCAAATCGACCTCATACTGATGGATCTGGAAGACTGTGCACATGCCCAAGACTATGCTCTCTTGGGTATGAGCAGACAAATAATCTACAAGCTATTAGTCCCTGACTGAGTTAGTCTCTCCCCGAACTATAAAAGCAGTCTCTAAACAAATACACATCCCACAGGAAAGGATGAAAAAATCTAACTGGCTAAGTGAGCTTAAGCACAACCTTTGGCCAGTAAGTGAACTATGTGGATGCAGAGGTGACTCCATAGGAAGCCATGAAAAGATAAAAACAGGTGGAAAAATTCTGAGCAGGAATATTAGAGGCCACACAGTGTGGGGAAAATAAATTCCACCAAATTAGTCCAGCCAAGTGACTGAATAAATAAATGACTAAACAAACAATAAAAAAAAAAAGCCATAGAAAGAGAAGAAACAGCATCTAGACTTGCTACAATATATTTTCCAAAGTGTCTAGTGTTCAACAAAACATTGTAAGACATACAATTAAAAAATGTGACTTACACAGAAGAAAAAGAGCAAAAGAAACTTCCTTTGAGGAGGCCCAAATGTTGCACTGAATAGAAAGACTTCAAAGCAACTTTTATAATTATGTCCAAAGAATTTTTAAATATCGTGTTTAAAAATTAAAGGAAAGTCTGATAACAACGACTCATTGTATGGCGAATATGAGTGTATCAGTTAAGAGACAGAAATTATTTTTTTGAAAAGAAACAAATGGAAATCCTGGAGTTGAAAAGTACAATAACTGAAATGAAAAATTCAGCAGATTTGAGCAGGCAAAAGAAAGAATAAACTAACTTGAAGAGCAATACAAATGATACAAATCTGAGGAACAAACATGAAAAAAATGAAGAAAAATGAACAGGGGCTCAGAAAAATGTAAGACACCATTAAGCGCACCAACATATACATAATGAGAGTACCAGAAGAAAAGAAAGAAAAGGACAAATAAATGTTCAAAGAAATGATGGTCTTAAAACTCCCCAAATTTGATGAAAAACAATAATCTACACATCCAAGAAGTTCAATGAAATTCAACAGGATAAGCGTTTAAAAAGCTACATCCAGACACATGATGAGTGAAAATTATTGAACATCAAAGATGAAGAGAAAATATTGAAAACAGTACGAGAAAAATTACTCATCACATGAACGGGAATAACAATAAGATTAACAGCTGACACCCCTCAGAGTTCATGGAGTACAGAAGGCAAAAAGGATGTATTCAAAAATCTGTGAAATTAGAATCCTCTATCTAGAAAAGCTATCTTTCAAAATTAAGAGTAAATAAATACATTCCCGGGTAAACAAAAAGTGAGAGAATTTCTTGTTAGCCAATCTGTCTTATAAGAAATACAAAAGAAATATTCTTCATGCTGAAAGCAAGTGACACTAAAGAAAAATTTGAATTCATACGAAAAATAAACAGTGATAGTAATTATGGAGGTAATTAAAAAAGAAAGTATGATTATATATATCTTCTACTTTCCTTAATTTATTTAAAAAGCAATTGCGTAAAGAAATTCCTAAGGTGTATTAGTGGGGCATAACATTTGTAATATGTTCGATAACAATAACACAAAGGAGTAGATGGGGTGGGAAAGAAATTCAGGAAATTATACCAGATGGTAATTCAAATCTAAAAGAAGAAATGAAGTGAACCAAAAGTTATAAGAAGGTTGAAAATTTAAAAACACAATAAATATGTTGTGTTCTCTTTTATCTCTAATCTTCTTTAAAATACATAAGATTTTGCAAAGCAATAATTATAACCATGCATTATTGAGTTTTTAAACATATATAGACATAGTAAGTATAAT
The DNA here is from genome assembly GCF_000951045.1 of Mandrillus leucophaeus. Taxonomy (NCBI): domain Eukaryota; kingdom Metazoa; phylum Chordata; class Mammalia; order Primates; family Cercopithecidae; genus Mandrillus; species Mandrillus leucophaeus. The sequence continues at coordinate 835,614 of NW_012104266.1, forward strand.
AATAATCACCAAAAAAGAAAAGAGAATAAAGCTATGTAGTAGTAAAGATTTTATCACCCGAAGTCAGGAGTTCGAGACCAGCCTGGCCAACATGGAGAAACCCCTTCTGTACCAAAAATACAAAAATTAGCCAGGTGTGGTGGTGCAAGCCTGTAATCCCAGCTGTTTGGGAGGCTGAGGCAAGAGAATCGCTTGAACCCAGGTGGCAGAGGTTGCAGTAAGCTGAGATCGCACCACTGCACCCCAGCCTGGGTGACAGAGCAAGACTCTGTCTTAAAAAAAAAAAAAAAAGATAAGAAAATGTAATCCAAAAAATGTTACACAATTTAAAATAATATACTATAAAATATTCACCTAAGACCAGCAATTCCAGAGGTGGAACAAGATGATGGAATAGAAGGCTCCACCAGTCATCCCTCTTGCTGCAAGGACACCAATTTAACAACTATCTACACAAAAAAAGCACCTTCCTAAGAACCAGAAATCAGGTGGGCATTCACAGTACCTGGTTTTAACTTGCTAAAAGAGGCACTAAAGAGGTAGAAAAACAGTCTTGAATCATAGAAGCCACCCTTCCCCCCATTCCCTGGCAGTGGCGGTGTGGTGCAAAGACCATTGCTGTGTGCTGGGGGAAGGAGAGCACAACAATTCTGAGGCATTGACCTCACTGCTGCTCCGTTATAGCATAAAGAAAAGCAGGACCAAGCTCAGCTGACGCCTGTCCGTGGAGGGAGTGTTTAAACCAGCCCGAACCAGAAAGGAATTGCTGATCTAGCAGTCAAACCTTGAGTTCCCACAAGCCCCGCCACCGTGGGCTAAAGTACTGTGGGACTCTAAATGAACTTCAAGGCAGCCTAGGCCACAAAGACTGCAACTCCTAGGAGAGTCCTAGTGCTGAACTAAGCCCAGAGACACTGGAATTGTTGGGGCGGGGAGGGGAAGAGTGGGGAGGGCATGCAAACTACTGAGACACCAGCCAGGGTGGCTAGAGACTGCTGACATCACCTCTCTCCTAACCTCAGGCTGCACAGCTCAACATGACTCCAAAAGACACCACTTCCTTCCACTTGAGAGGAAATGGAAGAGTGGGGAGAACTTTGTCTTGCATCTTGGATACCAGCTCAGCCACAGTAGGACAGGGCATGGGTCAGGGTTGTGAGGCCCCCTTTCAGGCCCTAGCTCCTGGACATTTCTGAACAAATCCTGGGCCAGTAGGGAACCCACTGCCTTGAAGGGAAGGACCCAGTTCTGGCATCATTCATCACCTGCTAACCAAAGAGCCCTTGGGCCCTGAATAACCAATAGCGATACCCAAGTACTACATCAAGGGCATTAGGTGAGCCTCAGACTGGCTAGCTTCAGGTGAGACTCAGCACATTACTAGCTGTGGTGGCTATGGGGCAAAACTCCTTCTGCTTCAGAAAAACAGGGGGAAAAGTAAAGGGGACTGTGTCTTGCATTTTGAATACCAGCTCAACCACAGCAGGACAGGGCAAGGGTCAGGGTTGTGAGGCCTCCTCTCCAGGTCCTAGCTCCCGGACATTTCTGCAGAAACCCTGGGTCAGAAGAGAACCCTCTCTCTTGAAGGGAAGGACCTAGTTCTAGAATCATTCATCACCTGCTAACCAAAGAGCCCTTGGGCCCTGAAAAACCAGCAGTGATACTCAGGTACTACATCAAGGACTTTGGGTAAGACCCTGAGACTTGCTGACTTCAGGTGAGACTCAACACATTCCCAGCTGTGGTGGCTTCCGGGAGAAGCCCTTCTGCTTCAGAAAAATAGAGGGAAAAGTAAAGGGAACTGTGTCTTGCATCTTAGGTACCAGCTCAGCCACAGGGGAGTAGAGCACCAAGCAAGCTCTTAGGGTCCCCAATTCCAGGATTGGCTCTTGAATGGCATTTCTGGACCTGCTGTGGGTCAGAAGGGAGCCAGGTGCCATGAAGGGTGAGTCCCAGACCAGGCAGCATTCACCAAAAGCTGACTGAAGAGCCCTTGGACCTTAAGGAAACAGTAGTCAGCAGTAGTCAGGCAGTACTCCTTGTGGCCTGGGATGGCAGTTGCCACAAGATGAGGCTCCTCTGCCTTTGGAAAGTGGGAGGGAAGAGTGGGAGGGATTGCATCTTGTGGTTTAACTGACAGCTCAGTCACAGTAAAATATAATAGAGCACCAGGTAAACATCTAAGGTTTCTGACTCTAGTCCCTGGCTCTCAAATGGCACTTCTGTACTCTCCTGTGGTGTGGGGGAACACACTGCCCTGAAGGGAAGAACACAGGCCTAGCTGGCTTTGCCACCTACTGACTATAGAGCCCCAGGGTCTTGAGCAAACATAGGTGGTAGGTAGAGAGTGGTTACAGCACACCTTGGGCGAAACCCAGTGCTGTGCTGGCTTCAGCATGACCCAGCACAGTCAAAGTGGTAGTGCTTGTGTCACTAAACCCAAAGTTTCAGGTAGCTCGAGGGAGAGAGAGAGAGAGAGAGAGAGAGAGAGAGAGAGAGAGACTCTGTTTGTTTAGGAGAAAGTAAGGGAAGAAAACAAGAGCCTCTGCTTGGTAATCCAGAGAATTCTCCCAGATCTTGCCCAAGACCATCAAGGGAGTACCTCTACATGTATACAAGAACCACAGCATTAGTGGGCTTGGGATGCCCCCTAAAACAGATACAGCTCAGATCACAACACCCAAGTCCTTTTGAATATGGGGAAAGCCTTCCCAAGAAGGATGGATACAAACAAGCCAAGACTGTGAAGTCTAAAACAAATACCTAACACTAAAATGCCCAGACACTGAAGAACATCTACAAGTATCAAGACAATCTGGGAATACATGGCCACATCAAGTAAAATGAGGCACCAGAAACCAATCCTGGAGAAACAGAGATATGTGACCTTTGAGACAGGGAACTGAAAGTAGCTGTTTTGAGGAAACTTGAAGAAATTCAAGATAACACAGAGAAGGGATTCAGATTCCTATCAGATAAACTTAACAAAAATTTGTTAAGTTTTAACAGACAAATTTATTTGAAATTAAAAGAATAAAGCAAAAATTCTGGAGTTGTAAACTGCAACTGGCATACTGAAAAAGACTACATCAGAATCTTTAAATACCAGAATTGATCAAGTAGAAGAAAGAATTAGTGAGCTTGAAGACAGGCTATTTGAAAACACACGGTCAGAGGAGACAAAGGAAAAAAGAATAAAAAACAATGAAGCAGACCTACAAGATCTAGAAAATAGCCTCAAAAGGGCAAATCTAAGCATCATTGGCCTTAAAGACGAAGCAGAGAAAGAGATAAGGTTAGAAAGTTTATTTAAAGTGGGGAGGCTTCCAACATGGCCGAATAAAAACAGCTCCGGTCCGCAACTCCCAGCAAGATCGATGCACAAGATGGGTGATTTCTGCATTTCCAACTGAGGGTCCTGGTTTATCTCAGTGGGACTGGTTGGACAGTGGGTGCAGCCCATGGAGGGCGAACCAAAGCAGGGCAGCGCATCACCTCACCCGGGAAGCACAAGGGGTCTGGGGACTTTCCTTTCCTAGCCAAGGGAAGCCATGACAGTCTGTACCTGGAGGAATGGTATACTCCTGCCCAAATATTGTGCTTTTCCCACAGTCTTCACAACCGGCAGACCAGGAAGTTCCCTCCCATGCCTGGTTTGGCAGGTCCCATGCCCAAGGAGCCTTGCTCACTGCTAGCACGGCATCTAAGATCAACCTGTGACTCTGCAACTTGGTGGGGGGAGGGATGTCCGCCATTGCTGAGGCTTGAGTAAGCAATTTTGTGCTCACTGTGTAAACAAAGAGGCCAGGAAGCTCGAACTGGGCGGAGCCCACCTCAACTCAGCAAGGCCTACTGCCTTGCTGTAGATTCCACCTCTGTGGGCAGGGCATAGCAGAACAAAAGGCAGCAGATAGCTTTGGCAGACCTAAACGTCCCTGTCTAACAGCTCTGAAGAGAGCAGTGGCTCTCCCACCATGGCGTTTGAACTCAGAGAACAGACAGACCGCCTCCTCAAGTGGGTCCCAGACCCCTGTGGAGCCTGACTGGGAGACACCTCCCAGTAGAAGCCAACAGACACCTCACACAGATGGGTGCCCCTCTGGGACAAAGCTTCCAGAGGAAGGATCAAGCAGCAATATTTGCTATTCTGCAGCCTCCGTGGGTGATCCCAGGCAAACAGGGTCTGCAGTGGACCTCCAGCAAATTCCAACAGACCTGCAGCTGAGGGGCTCCACTGTTAGAAGGAAAACTAACAAACAGGAAGGAATAGCATCAACATCAACAAAAAGGACATCTACACCAAAACCCCATCTGTAGGTCACCAACATCAAAGACCAAAGGTAGATAAAACCACAAAGATGGGGAGAAACCAGAGCAGAAAAGCTGAAAATTCCAAAAACCAGAGTGCCTCTTCTCCCCCAAAGGATTGCAGCTCCTCACCAGCAAAGGAATGAAACCGGATGGAGAATGAGTTTGACGAGTTGACAGATGTAGGCTTCAGAAGGTTGGTAATAAAAAATTTCTCCAAGTTAAAGGAGCATATTCTAACCCATCACAAGGAAGCTAAAAATCTTGAAAAAAGGTTAGACAAATGGCTAACTAGAATAAACAGTGTAGAAAAGACCTTAAATGACCTGATGGAGCTGAAAACCACAGCACCAAAACTTCGTTACACATGCACAAGCTTCAAGAGCTGATTCGATCAAGTGGAAGGAAGGATATCAGTGATTGAAGATCAAATTAATGAAATAAAGTGAGAAAACAAAGTTAGAGAAAAAAGAGTGAAAAGAAACAGACAAAGTCTCCAAGAAATATGGGACTATGTGAAAAGACCAAATCTACGTTTGATTGGTGTACCTGAAAGTGATGGGGAGAATGGATCTAAGTTAGAAAACACTCTTCAGGATATTATCCAGGAGAATTTCCCCCACCTAGCAAGGCAGGCCAACATTCAAATTCAAGAAATACAGAGAATACCACAAAGATGCTCCTCGAGAAGAGCAATCCCAAGACACATAATTGTCAGATTAACCAAAGTTGAAATGAAGGAAAATATGTTAAGCGCAGCCAGAAGGAAAGGTCGGGTTACCCACAAAGGGAAGCCTATCAGATGAACAATAGATCTCTCGGCACAAGCCCTACAAGCCAGAAGAGAGTGGGGCCCAATATTCAACATTCTTAAAGAAAAGAATTTTCAACCCAGAATTTCATATCCAGCCAAACTAAGCTTCATAAGTGAAGGAGAAATAACATCCTTTACAGACAAGCAAATACTGAGACATTTTGTCACCACCAGGCCTGCCTTACAAGAGCTCCTGAAGGAAGTACTAAACATGGAAAGGAACGACTGGTACCAGCCACTGCAAAAACATGCCAAATTGTAAAGACCATCGATGCTATGAAGGAACTACATCAATTAATGGGCAAAATAACCAGCTAACATCATAATGACAGGATCAAATTCACACATAACAATATTAACCTTAAATGTAAATGGGTTAAATACCCCAATTAAAAGACACAGACTGGCAAATTGGATAAAGAGTCAAGACCCATCAATGTGCTGTATTCAGGAGACCTATCTCACGTGAAAAGACACACATAGGCTCAAAATAAAGAGATGGAGGAAGACCTACCAAGCAAATGGAAAGAAAAAAAAAAGCCCAGGTTGTAATCCTAGTCTCTGATAAAACACACTTTAAACCAACAAAGATCAAAAGAGACAAAGAAGGCCATTACATAATGGTAACAGGATCAATTCAAGAAGAAGAGCTAACTATCCTAAATATATATGCAACCAATACAGGAGCACCCAGATTCACAAAGCAAGTTCTTGCAGACCTACAAAGAGACTTAGACTCACACACAATAATAATGGGAGACTGTAACACACCACTGTCAATATTAGATCAATGAGACAGAAGGTTAACAAGGATATCTAGGACTTGAACTCAGCTCTGGACCAAACAGGCCTAATGGACATCTACAGAACTCTCCACCCCAAATCAACAGAATATACATTCTTCTCAGCACCACATTGCACTTACTCTAAAATTGACCACATAATTGGAAGTAAAACACTCCTCAGCAAATGCAAAAGAAAAGAAATCACAACAGTCTCTCAGAACACAGTGCAACCAAATTAGAACTCAGGATTAAGAAACTCACTAAAAACACACAACTACATGGAAACTGAACAACCTGCTCTTGAATGACTACTGGATAAATAACAAAATGAAGGCAGAAATAAAGATGTTCTTTGAAACCAATGAGAACAAAGACACAATGTACCAGAATCAATGGGACACATTTAAAGCAGTGTGTAGAGGGAAATTTATAGCACTAAATGTCCACAAGAGAAACCAGGAAAGATCTATAATTGACACCTTAACATCATAATTAAAAGAACTAGAGAAGCAAAAGCAAACAAATTCAAAAGCTAGCAGAAGGTAAGAAATAACTAAGATCAGAGCAGAACTGAAGGAGATAAAGACACAAAAAATCCTTCAAAAAAATCAATGAACCCAGGAGCTGGTTTTCTGAAAATCAACAAAATAGACCACTAGCAAGACTAACAAAGAAGAAAAGAGAGAAGAATCAAATAGATGCAATAAACAATGATAAAGGGGACATCACCACTAATCCCACAGAATACAAACTACCATCAGAGAATACTATAAACACTTCTATGCAAATAAACTAGAAAATCTAGAAGAAATGGATAAATTCCTGGACACATACACCCTCCCAAGACTAAACCAGGAAGAAGTTGAATCTCTGAATAGACGAATAACAGGCTCTGAAATTGAGGCAATAATTAATAGCCTACCAACCAAAAAAAGTCCAGGACCAGACGGATTCACAGCCAAATTCTACCACAGCTACAAAGAGGAGCTGGTACCATTCCTTCTGAAACAATTCCAATCAATAGAAAAAGAGGGAATCCTCCCTAACCAATTTTATGAGGCCAACATCATCCTGATACAAAAGCCTGGCAGAGACACAACAAAAAAAGAGAATTTTAGACCAATATCCCTGATGAACATCGATGTGAAAATCCACAATAAAATACTGGCAAACCGAATCCAGTAGCACATCAAAAAGCTTATCTACCATGATCAAGTCAGCTTCACACCTGGGATGCAAGGCTGGTTCACCATACGCAAATCAATAAACGTAA
>NW_012104266.1:842843-845037 GCF_000951045.1 Mandrillus leucophaeus
TATGCAAATAAACTAGAAAATCTAGAAGAAATGGATAAATTCCTGGACACATACACCCTCCCAAGACTAAACCAGGAAGAAGTTGAATCTCTGAATAGACGAATAACAGGCTCTGAAATTGAGGCAATAATTAATAGCCTACCAACCAAAAAAAGTCCAGGACCAGACGGATTCACAGCCAAATTCTACCACAGCTACAAAGAGGAGCTGGTACCATTCCTTCTGAAACAATTCCAATCAATAGAAAAAGAGGGAATCCTCCCTAACCAATTTTATGAGGCCAACATCATCCTGATACAAAAGCCTGGCAGAGACACAACAAAAAAAGAGAATTTTAGACCAATATCCCTGATGAACATCGATGTGAAAATCCATGATAAAATACTGGCAAACCGAATCCAGTAGCACATCAAAAAGCTTATCTACCATGATCAAGTCAGCTTCACACCTGGGATGCAAGGCTGGTTCACCATACGCAAATCAATAAACGTAATCCATCACATAAGCAGAACCGACAACAAAAACCACATGATTATCTCAATAGATGCAGCAAAGGCCTTTGACAAAATTCAACAGCACTTCATGCTAAAAACTCTCAATTAACTAAGTATTGATGGGACGTATTTCAAAATAATAAGAGCTATTTACGACAGACCCACAGCCAATATCATATTGAATGGGCAAAAACTGGAAGCATTCCCTTTGAAAACTGGCACAAGACAAGGATGCCCTCTCTCACCACTCCTATTCAACATCATGTTGGAAGTTCTGGCCAGGGCAATCAGGCAGGAGAAAGAAATAAAGCATATTCCATTAGGAAAAGAGGAAGTCAAATTGTCTCTGTTTGCAGATGACATGATTGTATATTTAGAAAACCCCATCGGCTCAGCCCAAAACATCCTTAAACTGATAAATAACTTCAGCAAAGTCTCAGGATATAAAATCAATGTGCAAAAATCACAAGCATTCCTATACACCAAGTACAAACAAACAGGACAGCCAAATCATTCACAATTACTACAAAGAGAATAAAATACCTACGAATCCAGCTTACAAGGGATGTGAAGGACCTCTTCAAGGAGAACTACAAGCCACTGCTCAATGAAATAAAAGAGGACACAAATGGAAGAACATTCCATACTCACGGATAAGAAGAATCAATATTGTGAAAATGGCCATACTGCCAAGGTAACCTATAGATTCAATGCCATCCCCATCAAGCTACCAATTATTTTCTTCACTGAACTGGAAAAAACTACTTTAAAGTTCATATGGAACCAAAAAAGAGCCCGCATAGCCAAGACAATCCTATGCAAAAAGAACAAAGCTGGAGGCATCACACTACCTGACTTCAAACTATACTACAAGGCTACAGTAACCAAAATAGCATGGTACTGGTACCAAAACAGATACATAGACCAATGGAACAGAACAGAGGCCTCAGAAATAACACCACACATCTACAATCATCTGATCTTTGACAAACCTGACAAAAACAAGCAATGGGGAAAGGATTCCCTATTTAATAAATGGTGCTGGGAAAGCTGGCTAGCCATATGCAGAAAATTGAAACTGGATCCCTTCTTTACACCTTACACAAATATTAACGCAAGATGGATTAAAGACTTAAACATAAGACCTAAAACCATAAAAACCCTAGAAGAAAACCTAGCTAATACCATTCAGGACATAGGCATGGGCAAAGACTTCATGACTAAAACACCAAAAGCAATGGCAACAAAAGCCAAAATCGACAAATGGGATCTAGTTGAACTAAAGAGCTTCTGCACAGCAAAAGAAACTATCATCAAGTGAACAGGCAACCTACAGAATAGGAGAAAATTTTTGCAATCTACCCATCTGACAAAGGGCTAATATCCAGAACCTACAAAGAACTCAAACAAATTTACAAAAAAACAACAACAACCCCGTCAAAAAGTGGGCAAAGGGTATGAACAGACACTTCTCAAAAGAAGACATTAATGCAGCCAACAGACACGTGAAAAAATGCTCATCATCACTGGCCATCAGAAAAATGCAAATCAAAACCACAATGAGATACCATCTCACACCAGTTAGAATGGTGATCATTAAAAGGTCAGGAAACAACAGATGCTAGAGAGGATGTGGAGAAATAGGAACGCTTTTACACTGTTGGTAGGAGTGTAAACTAGTTCAACCATTGTGGAAGGCA
>NW_012104266.1:845491-856574 GCF_000951045.1 Mandrillus leucophaeus
TTGTGCACATGTACCCTAGAACTTAAAGTATAATAAAAAAAGAAAGTTTATTCAAAGGGATAATAATAGAGAACTTCCCAAACCTAGAAAGAGATATCAATATCCAAATACAAAACGGTTATAGAACACCAGATTTAACCCAAAGAACGCTACCTCAAGATATTTAATAACCAAACTCCTAAAGCCCGAGGATAAAGAAAGGATCCTAAAAGCAGTAAGAGAAAAGAAAAAAATAACATACAATGGAGCTCCAGTACATCAAGCAGACTTTTCAATGGCAACCTGACAGGACAGGAGACAGTAGCATGACATATTTAAACTGTTGAAGGAAAAGAACTTTTATCCTAAAATAGTATATCCAGCAAAAATATCCTTTAAACATGAAGGAGAAATGAAAACTTTCCTAATCATTTGAAGGTACAAAACTCACTGGCAATAGTAAGTACACAGAAAAACACAGAATATTATGACACTGTGACTGTGGTGTGCAAACTACTTTTATATTAAGTAGAAAGACTAAATAACGAACTAATCAAAAATAATAACTACAACAACTTTTCAAGACATAGACAGTACAATAAGATATAAACAGGAAAAAAAGTTTAAAAGCAGGGAGTCGAAACTCCTAAAGCAGGGACCAGGCCGCACAGCAGGAGGTGAGTGGCGGGCGAGTGAGCATTACTGCCTGAGCTCCACCTTCTGGCAGATCAGCAGCAGCATTAGATTATCATAGGAGCACGAACCCTATTGTGAACTGTGAATGCAAGGGATCTAGGCTGCACACTCCTTATGAGGATCTACTACCTAATGATCTGAGATGAAAGAGTTTCATCCAGAAACCCTTCCCCCTCGCCAATCCCCCACCCCTGCTCCATGGAAAAATTGTCTTCCATGAAACCGGTCCCTGGTGCCAAAAAGGTTGACGACTGCTGCCTTAAAGAACTAAAATGAGGGTCAGGTGTGATGGCTCATGCCTGTAATCCCAGCACTTTGGGAGGCTGAGGGGGCAGATCACTTGAACTCAGGAGTCCGAGACCAGCCTGAGCAACATGGAAAAATCCCGTCTCTACAAAAAATACAAAAATTAGTCAAGTATGGTGGTGCGTGCCTGTACTCCCAGCAACTCAGGAGGCTGAGGTGGGAGGATGGCTTGAGCCTGGGAGGCAGAGGTCGCAGTGAGCCAAGATCATGCCACTGCACTCAGCCTGGGAGATAGAGCCAGACCTTGTCTCAAAACAAAAAACAAAACAAAACAAAAAACTAAAATTAGAACTACCATTCGATCCAGCAATCCCACTACTGGGTATATACCCAAAGAAAAATAAATCATACAAAAAAACACATACACATTTTTATAGCAGCACAATTCACAATAGCAAAAAAAAAAATGGAGCCAACCTAAATGACCATCAACCGACGAGTGGATTAAGAAAATGTATATACACCACAGAATACTACCCAGCCATAAAATGGAACAAAATAATGGCCTTTGCAGAATGTGGATTGGCTTGGAGGCCATTATTCTAAGTGAAGTAACTCAGGAATGAAAAATCAAATCTCGTATCTTCTCACTTATAAGTGGGAGTTAAACTCTGAGGATGCAAAAACATAAGAATGGTATGATGGACTTTGAGGACTCAGATGGAGGAAGATGGAAGGGGGCTTAGGGATAAAAACTACATATTGGGTACAGTGTACACTGCTTGGGTGTCGGGTACACCAAAATCTCAGAAAAAAAAACACTAAAGAACTTGTCCATGTAACCAAAAACTACCTGTACCAAAAAAAAAAAAACAAACAAAAAAAAACTATTGAAATAAAATAAAAAATTTAAAAAAATAGTTAAAGTGGTGGGGGGTGGAAATATCTCATGCCAATGGACACCAAAAAAGAGCAGGAGTGCTGATATTTATATCACACAAAATAGATGTCAAGACAAAAACTATAAGAAGAGACAAAGAAGGTCACTATATAATGATAAAGGGAACAATTCCATAAGAGGATATAACAATTTTAAATATATATGCACCCAACACTGGAGCACCCAGATATATAAAGCAAGTATTATCAGTGATAAAGAGAGACATAGACTTCAATACAATCATAGCTGTAGATGTCAACACCCCACTTTCGGCATTGGACAGATGTTCCAGACAGAAAATCAAAACAGAAGCATCAGACTTAATTTGCACTATAGAACATGTGGATCTAATGGATATTTACAGAACATTTCATCCAACAGCTACAGAATACACATTCTTTTCCTCAGCACATGGATCATTCTCAAAGATAGACCAAATGTTAGGTCACAAAACAAGTTGTAAACATGCAAAAATTTAAAATGATACCAAGCATCTCTGACCACAATGGAATAAAATTAGAAATCAACAACAACAAGAATTTTGGAAATTATACAAATACATGAAAATTAAACAATATGCACCTGAGTGACCAGTGGGTCAATGAAGAAATTAAGAAGAAAACTGAAAAAGTTCTGGAAACAAATGATAATGGAAACATCACATACCAAAATGTATGGAATACAGAAAAAAAAAAAAAAGTTAAAAGGGAAGTTTGTAGCTATAACACCCTACATCAAAAAAGAGGAAAAAAAAAAATTCAAATAAACAAATTAACAATGCACCTTTAAGGACTAGAAAAGCAAGAACAAACCAAACCCAAAATTAGCAGATGAAAAGAAATAATACAGGTCAGAGCAGAAATAAATAAAATTGAAATAAAGAAAATAACACATAAGATCAATGAAACAAAAATGCAGTTTTTTGAAAAGTTAAACAAAATTGACAAAACTTCAACCAGACTAAGAAAAAAATACAAAAGATACAAACATTAAAATAACAGATCAAAGTGGAGACACAACTTATACCACAAAAATTCAAAGGATAATTAGTGGCCGCTATGAACAACTATATGCCAATAAATTGAAAAATTTAAAGAAATGAAAAAATTTCTAGAAGCAAACAACCTACCAAGTTTGAAGCATAAAGAAATCCAAAACCTGAATACACCAATGACAAGTAATGAGATCAAAGCTATAATAAAAAGTCTCCCAGTAAAGAAAAGCTGAGGACCCAATGACTTCACTGCTGAATTCTATAAAACATTTAAAGAACTAATACCAATCCTAATCAAACTGATCTGAAAAATACAGGAGGAGGGAATATATCCAAACTCATTCTACGAGGCCAATATTACCCTGATACCAACCAGATAAAGATGCATTAAAAAAAGAAAACTACATGCCAATATCTCTGATGAATATTGATGTAAAAATCCTCAACAAAAATTAGCATATCAAATTCAACAATATATGGCCAAGCACTGTGGCTCACACCTTTAATCCCAGCAGTTTGGGAGGCCGAGGCAGGCGAATCACTTAAGGCCAGGAGTTCAAGACTAGCCTGGCCAACATGGTGAAACCCCATCTCTACTAAAACCACAGAAATTAGCTTGGCGTGGTGGCACATGCCTGTAATCCCAGCTACTCGGGTGGCTGAGGCATGAGAATCGCTTGACTCAGGAGGTGGAGGATGCAGTGAATGGAGATCATGCCACTGCACTCCAGCACTCCAGCCTGGGTGACAGAGCAAGACTTTGTCTCAAAACAACAGCAGCAACAACAACAAACCCAATATACTAAAAACATCATCATGACCAAGTGTGATTCCCTCCTTGGGATGCAAGCATTGTTCAACATATACAAATCAATCAATGTGATACATCACATCAACAGAATGAAGGATAAAAACCATATGATCATTTCAATTGATGCTGAAAAAGCATTTAAGAAAATCCAACATCCCTTCATGATATAAACCCTCAAAAAACTGGGGATACAAGGAACATATCTTAACATAATAAAAGCCATATACAACAGACCCACAGCTAGTATCATAAGGAATGGGGAAGAACTGAAAGCCTGTCCTCTAAGATCTGGAGCACAACAAGGATGCCTACTGTCATCACTATTATTCAACATACTACTGGAAGTCTTAGCTAAAGCAATCAGGGAAGAGGAAAAAATGACGAACATCCACTTTGGAAAAAAAGAAGTCAAATTATCTTTGCTTGCAGAAGATATAATCTCACATTTGGAAAAACCTAAAGACTCCATCAAAAAGACTATCAAAACTGATTTAAAAGTTCAGTAAAGTTGCAGGATACAAAATCAACATATAAAAATCGGTAACATTTCTATAAGCCAACAGTGAATAATGTGAAAAAGATATTTAAAAAGTAATCCTATTTACAATAGCCACAAATAAAATTAAACACCTATCAATTAACCAAAGAAGTGAAAGATCCCTATAACGACAACTATAAAACACTGATGAAATAAATTGAAGAGGGCCGGGCGTGGTGGCTCACGCCTGTAATCTCAGGACTTTGAGAGGCTGAGGAAGGCAGATCACTTGAAGTCAGGAGTTCCAGACCAACCTGGCCAACATGGTGAAACCCTGGCTCTACTAAAAATACAAAACTTAGCTGGGCATGGTGGTGCGTGCCTGTAATCTCAGCTACTTAGGAGGCTGTGGCAGAAGAATCACTTGAACCCAGGTGGTAGAGGTTGCGGTGAACTGAGATTGCACCACTACACTCCAGCCTGGGTGACAGAGCAAGACTCCATCTCAAAAACAGAAAAGAAAGAAGAAAAGAAAGAAAGAAAGAAAGAAGGAAAGGAAGGAAGGAAGGAAGGAAGGAAGGAAGGAAGGAAGGAAGGAAGGCAGGCAGGCAAGCAAGCTCCATCTCAAAAAAAGAAGAAAAAAAAAGGAAGAAATTGAAGAAGACACCAAAAAGTGGAAAGATATTACATGTTAATGAATTGGAAGAACCAATACTGTTAACATGTCCATACTATCCAAAGTAATCTACAGATTCGATGCAATCACTACCAAAATACCAATGACATTCTTCACAGAAATAGAAAAAAAAATCCTGAAATTTGTATGGAACCACAAAACACCCAGAATATTCAAAGCTATCCTAAGCAAAAAGAACAGATCTGGAGGAATCACACTACCTGACTTCAAATTATACTACAGAGCTATAGTAACCAAAATAGCATGGTACTGGCATAAAAACAGACACATAGACCAATGGAACAGAATAGAAATCCCAGAAACAAATCTACACACCTAACAGTGAACTCATTTTGAGTGTCAAATACATACACTGGAGAAAAGAAAGAGTCTTGAAGAAATGGTGCTGCGGAATCCAATATGCAGAAGGATGAAACTAGACCCCTATCTCTCATCATATACAAAAATCAAACAAAAATAGATTAAAGACTTAAATCTAATGCCTCAAACTATGAAACTACTACAAGAAAACATTGGAGAAAATCTCTATAACATCAGTCTGGGCAAAGATTTCTTAAGTAATACCCCTCAAGCTCTGGCACAAAAGCAAAAATGGACAACTGGGATCACATCAAGTTTAAAAGCTTCTGCACAGCAAAGGAAACAATCAACAAAATGAAGAAATGACCCACAGAACTGAAGAAAATGTTTGCAAATTACCCATCTAATAAGGGGTTAATGATCAGAATATATATAAGAAGCTTAAATAACTCTATAGGGGAAAATCTGATGATCCAATCAAAAAATGGGCAAAAGATTCAGACATTTCTCACAGAAGACATACAAATGGCAGGCAGACACATGAAAGATGCTCAACATCTTTGATCGTCAGAACAATGCAAATCAAAACTACAATGAGATCATCTTCACTCAGTTAAAATGACTTATATCCAAAAGACAGGCAATAACAAATGCTAGCGAAGGTGTGGAGAAAAGGGATGGAGAAAAGGGAATCCTTGCACAATGTTGGTGGGAATGTAAATTAGTACAACCACTATGGAGAACAGTTCGGAGGTTCCTCAAAAAACTAAAAATTAAGCTACCATATGATCCAGCAATCCCACTTCTGTTTGTATGCCCAAAAGAAAGAAAATCACAGGATGCAGTTCCAAGATGGCCAAATAGGAACAGCTCCAGTCTACATCTCCCAGGGTGAGATGTGCAGAAGACTGGTGATTTCTGCATTTCCAACTGAGGTACCAGGTTCATCTCACTGGGGCTTGTCAGACAGTGGGTGCAGGACAGTGGATGCAGCCCACCGAGCATGAGCCCAAGCAGGGCGAGGCATCACCTCACCTGGGAAGTGCAAGGGGTCAGAGAATCCCCTTTCCTAGACAAGGGAAGCTGTGACAGACGGCACCTGGAAAATCAGGTCACTCCCACCCTAATACTGCGCTTTTCCAACAGTCTTAGCAAATGACACACCAGGAGATTATATCCCGCGCCTGGCTCGGAAGGTCCCACACCCATGGAGCCTTGCTCATTGCTAGCACAGTAGTCTGAGATTGAACTGCAAGGCAGCAACGAGGCTGGAGGAGGGGCGCCCACCATTGCTGAGGCTTGAGTAGGTAAACAAAGTAACCAGGAAGCTCGAACTGGGTGGAGCCCACTGCAGCTCAAGGAGGCCTGCCTGCCTCTGTAGACTCCAACTCTGGGAGCAGGGCATAGCCAAACAAAAGGCAGCAGAAACCTCTGCAGACTTAAATTTCCCTGTCTGACAGCTTTGAAGAGAGTAGTGGTTCTCCAAGCACAGAGTTTGAGATCTGAGAACGAACAGACTGTTAGGCAGGAATCTAGACCCAACATGGTGGTGTTACCCGGCGTAGCAGGCATTTTGTTAAAGACTCCCTTCACCCTTGTACACACCCACAGACTTACATGCGTCAGAGTTCTGGCTGGGCAACCACACTCCCCCATGACCTGCAGCTCACCTGCATTCCACAAGTTCGTAAATAGCAGTTTCGGTTGACAGTTTCCAAAGACCCCTTCCTCATGACCCTTACTCAACTCCTGCCCTAGTAGTTTCAAGACCCCCCAGGCCCTGTTAGCACAACCAGCTTCCCTACCTCTCAGGCTATAAAAAGCCCCTACCCTCCTCCCTCAGCTCGACTTCCTCGGCCCACACCTTTGGACCAAGGAACCTTGCCCGCAAGCCCTAATAAAAGCTATTCTCACTGCCACTTGCCTTGTGTCTTCATTCCTGGGTTGGCTCCAGCCTCAGTTTACCCTTACATTTGGTGCCAAAACCCGGGAGGAGACCCCTCCCCGGACCCCTGCTAGGTTGGGCAGGCTCTCCTCTCCCCGAGCCAGGATCCACTCCTCAAGCCTGGAGCCGTCTCACCAAATTTAAGACTCAATTCAATCACTGCTGGGTAAGTTTTCCCCCCATCCTGAAGGCTCACTCCGGGAGTCCCTGTCTGAAATGTGCAGCTGCGTCAGGGGCTCTCTCCGGTCAACTGCGACCTCGGCACCGGGGACTAGGAGACGTCTAACCTCCCCGGAAGCCACCATACCCCGCACTCCGCGTGGCAGTGAGAGGACGCTCCCATTGCCACCGGACTGCCTGCCTTAGGACCATGGGAACTACCCAGTCCAAACCAAACCGAAAATCCCCTCTGAGGTGCCTCTTGGCTAATTTCCAGACTTTAAGTCTCAGCCAAGACCTAAAACAAAAGTGGCTCATTTTCTTCTGCACAGTAGCATGACTGCAGTATAAATTGGATAATCAGTCTCAGTAGCCTGCAGAAGGCACTCTAGACTTTAACATCCTCACAGATCTGACCAACTTCTGCAAGAGACTAGGCAAATGGTATGAGATACCCTATGTTCAAGCCTTTTAGGACTTGCGTTCTCACCCAGATCTCTGCGCTCAATGCTCGTTAGCTCAGGTCCTACTCGCAAAGTCTCTTCCCTCAAGCAAGAAAAGGGATGATTCCTCCTCTTTTTCTGAGCCTCCTGACACCCTATCCCGGCCACCCCTTTGGTCTCCCACCCAACCTTCTCCTTACCCTGACCCGCCATTATCCCTGTCCTCGTCAGCGCCTCCCCTCCCTTCCACCCCTCCTGTGCCCTCGTCAAACCCGACAGATTCTGTCTCCCCTACCTTCACCTCCTCCCCTTCCTCGCCTGTCTCAGCCCATATTCGGTCCAGGACCGACCTCCTGTGTCCCTTGCGAGAGGTGGCAGGTGCCAAAGGAGTAGTCCGGGTCCATGTGCTATTTTCACTGGCAGACCTGTCTAAGATTGAAGAGCGCGTAGGCTCTTTCTCGGCCAACCCCACACAGTATTTCAAAAAGTTCAGATACCTGTGCCAGGCATATGACCTCACCTGGCATGATCCCCATGTTGTTATGACCTCAACCCTGTCCCCTGAGGAACGGGAGTGTATCCTAGTGGCAGCCAGGCAGCACGCTGACCAGGTTCATTTAACTGACCACACCATGCCAGTTGGCACTGAGGCGGTGCCCTCAGCCGAGCCCAACTAGGACTAGCAGGTTGGTCAGGCAGGCCGCCGCCGCCAAGATATGATGGTCCAGTGCCTTCTTGCTGGCATGCAGGCAGCCTCCAATAAGTCAGTCAATTTTAACAAGTCAAAGGAGGTAGTCCAAGGCTCAGATGAAAATCTGGCTGTTTTTCTTAACTGACTGACAGAGTCGCTTATTCAGTACACTCGCCTTGACCCTGCCTCCCCCGCAGGAGGAACCGTCTTGGCCTCATATTTCATTACTCAGTCGGCCCCTGATATCCAAAAAAAGTTAAAAAAGGCAGAGGACGGCCCTCAAACTCCCATCCAGGATTTAGTCAAACTGGCCTTCAAGGTCTACAACTCCAGGGAGGAAGCAGCTAAGGCCCAACGACAGGCCAGGCTAAAACAGAAGGTACAACTCCAAACCCAGGCCTTGGTAGCAGCCCTGAGACCAGCCGGCTCCAGGAGCTCCCAGAAAGGAGGTACTACTCGAGCGCCACCTGGTGCCTGCTTCAAGTGTGGCAACGACGGCCACTGGACCAAGCAGTGCCCCAACCCAAAGGAGCCAACCCGCCCCTGTCCGAACCGTCGGCAGATGGGCCACTGGAAGTCAGACTGCCCCGACCTAAGGACGGTCGCTGCGCCTCCACGTGACGACCCTCCTCCAGGTATTGGAGGCACCTTCCAGCTCCTCGACTCCGATGAAGATTGAAGAGGCCCAGACTCGGAGACCCCTCTCACTCTCGCTGAGCCCAGGGTTATGCTCCAGGTAGCGGGACTGCATGAAAGAAGTCTCCCAGGTCACTTTCAATCAGATGCTGCTCCACCCCTATACCCGAGTTCTGACCTCTGAAGAACCCCACGACGACCCATACCAGCAGGAAGCAGCCAGATGAACACATTGCCCCATTTTCTTATTAGAAGGAGGTCGTAATGTTAAGCAGGAATCTAGACCCAACATAGCGGTGTTACCCGGCATAGCAGGCCTTTTGTTAAAGATTCCCTTCACCCTTGTACACACCCACAGACTTACATGCGTCAGAGTTCTGGCTGGGCAACCACACTCCCCCATGACCTGCAGCTCACCTGCATTCCACAAGTTCGTAAACAGCAGTTTCGGTTGACAGTTTCCAAAGACCCCTTCCTCATGACCCTTACTCAACTCCTGCCCTAGTAGTTTCAAGACCCCCCAGGCCCTGTTAGCACAACCAGCTTCCCTACCTCTCGGGCTATAAAAAGCCCCTACCCTCCTCCCTCAGCGTGACTTCCTCGGCCCACGCCTTTGGACCGAGGAACCTCGCCCACAAGCCCTAATAAAAGCTATTCTCACTGCCATTTGCCTTGTGTCTTTGTTCCTGGGTCAGCTCCAGCCTCAGTTTACCCTTACACAGACTACCTCCTCAAGTGGGTCCCTGACCCCCGAGTAGCCTAACAGGGAGGTAACTCCTAGTAGGGGCAGACTGACACCTCACACGGCCAGGTACCCCTCTGAGACGAAGCTTCCAGAGGAGCGATCAGGCAGCATTTGCTGTTCAGCAATATTCGCTGTTCAGCAGCCTCTGCTGCTGATACCCAGGCAAACAGGGTCTGGAGTGGACCTCCAGCAAACTCGAGCAGACCTGCAACTGAGAGTCCTGACTGTTAGAAGGAAAACTAACAAACAGAAAGGACATCCACACCAAAACCCCATCTGTACATCACCATCGTCAAAGACCAAAGGTAGATAAAACCACAAAGATGGGGAAAAATCACAGTAGAAAAGCTGAATATGCTAAAAATCAGAGTGCCTCTCTCCCTCCAAAGCAATGCAGCCCCTCGCCAGCAACAGAACAAAGCTGGATGGAGAATGACTTGACAAGTTGAGAGAAGAAGCCTTCAGGTGATCAAACTTCTCTGAGCTAAAGGAGGAAGTTCGAGCCCATTGCAAAGAAGCTAAAAATCTTGAAAAAAGATTAGATGAATGGCTAACTAGAATAACCAGTGTAGAGAAATCCTTAAATGACCTGATGGAGCTGAAAACCATGGCACAAGAACTACGTCACGAATGCACAAGCTTCAGTAGCCCACTCGATCAACTGGAAGAAAGTGTATCAGTGATAGAAGATCAAATGAATGAAAAGAAGCAAGAAGAGAAGTTTAGAGAAAAAAGAGTAAAAAGAAATGAACAAAGCCTCCAAGAAATATGGGACTATGTGAAAAGACTAAATCTACGTTTGATTGGTGTACCTGAAAGTGACAGGGAGAATGGAACCAAATTTGAAAACATTCTTCAGGATATTATCCAAGAGAACTACCCCAACCTAGCAAAGCAGGCCAACATTCAAATTCAGGGAATACAGAGAATGCCACAAAGATACTCCTCGAGAAAAGCAACTCCAAGACACGTAAGTGTCAGATTCACCAAAGTTGAAAGGAAGGAAAAAATGTTAAGGGCAGCCAGAGAGAAAGGTCAGGTCACCCACAAAGGGAAGTCCCTCTGACTAACAGTGGATCTCTCAGCAGAAACTCTACAAGCCAGAAGAGAATGGGGGCCAATATTCAACATTCTTAAGAAAAGAATTTTCAACCCAGAATTTCATATCCAGCCAAACTAAGCTTCATAAGTGAAGGAGAAATAAAATCCTTTACAGACAAGCAAATGCTGAGACATTTTGTCACCACCAGGCCTGCCTTACAAGAGCTCCTGAAGGAAGTACTAAACATGGAAAGGAACAACCGGTACCAGTCACTGCAAAAA
>NW_012104266.1:857289-858267 GCF_000951045.1 Mandrillus leucophaeus
CCAGAGGTACAAGGAGGAGCTGGTACCATTCCTTCTGAAATTATTCCAATCAAGAGAAAAAGAGGGAATCCTCCCTAACTCATTTTATGAGGCCAGCATCATCCTGATACCAAAGCCTGGCAGAGACACAACAAAAAAAAGAGTACTTTATACCAATATCCCTGATGACCATCAATGCAAATATCCTCAATAAAATACTGGCAAACCGAATGCAGCAGCACATCAAAAAGCTTGTCCACCATGATCAAGTGGGCTTCATCCCTGGGATGCAAGGCTGGTTCAACATAAGCAAATCAATCAACGTAATCCAGCATATGAACAGAGCCAAAGACGAAAACCACATGATTATCTCAATAGATGCAGAAAAGGCCTTTGATAAAATTCAACAGCGCTTCATGCTAAAAACCCTCAATAAATTACATATTGGTGGGACATATCTCAAAATAATAAGAGCTATTTATGACAAACCCACAGCCAATATCATACTGAATGGGGAAAAACTGGAAGCATTCCCTTGTAAAACTGGCACAAGATAGGGATGCCCTCTCTCACCACTCCTATTCAACATAATGTTGGAAGTTCTAGCCAGGGCAATCAGGCAGGAGAAAGAAATAAAGGGTATTCCATTAGGAAAAGAGGAAGTCAAATTGTCTCTGCTTGCAGATGACATGATTGTATATTTAGAAAACCCCATCGTTGGCCGGGCGCGGTGGCTCAAGCCTGTAATCCCAGCACTTTGGGAGGCCGAGATGGGTGGATCATGAGGTCAGGAGATCGAGACCATACTGGCTAACACGGTGAAACCCCGTCTCTACTAAAAAATACAAAACACTAGCCGAGCAAGGTGGCGGGTGCCTGTAGTTCCAGCTACTCGGGAGGCTGAGTCAGGAGAATGGGGTAAACCTGGGAGGTGGAGCTTGCAGTGAGCTGAGATCCGGCCACTGCACTCCAGCCTGGGTGACAGAGTGAGACTCCGTC
>NW_012104266.1:862997-872297 GCF_000951045.1 Mandrillus leucophaeus
GGGGAGGGATAGCATTAGGAGATATATCTAATGTAAATGACAAGTTAATGGGTGCAGCACACCAACATGGCACATGTATACATATGTAACAAACCTGCACATTGTGCACATGTACCCTAGAACTTAAATTATAATAAAAATTAGAAAGGAAATCAGTATATTGAAGAGATATCTGCACTCCTATGTTTATTGCAGCACTGCTCACAATAGCCAAGATTTGGAAACAACCTAAGTATCCATAGATAGATGAATGGATAAAGAAATGTGGTACATTTATACAGTGGAGTCTTATTTAGCCATAAAAAAGAATGAGATTCTGTCATTTGCAACAACGTAAATGAATCTGGAGATCATTATGTTAAGTGAAATAAGCCAGGCACAGAAAGACCAACATCACATGTTCTCACTTATCTGTGGGACCTAAAAATGGAAACATTTGAACACATGGACACAGAGAGTAGAAGGATGGTTACCAGAGGCTGGAAAGGGTTTGGGGGGTGGTTTGGTGAAGGGAGGTGAGGATGATTAATGGTTATAAAAAATAATTAAAAAGAAGGAATAAAGCCTACTATTTGATAGCACAACAGGGTGAGTATAGTCAATAAGAACTTAATCGAGCATTTTAAAATAACTAAAATAGTATAATTGGATTGTTTGTAACACAAAGGATAAATGCTTGAAGGCATAGATAGCCCATTTTCCATGATGTGATTATTTCACATTGCATGCCTGAATTGAAACATCTCATGTATCCCATAAATACGTATACCTAATATGTACCCACAAAAATTAAAAATAAATAAAATATCTGGCCAAAATAATAATAATAGATAGAACAACTAGGCAGAACATCAAAAAGTATATATAAGACTCGAAGAACACTATAAACCTGCTAGACCTAATAGACATTGGTAGCGTACTCGAATTAGTCCATTTTTACACTGCCATAAAGAACTGTCTGAGACAGGGTAATTTATAAAGAAAAGAGGTTTAACTGACTCTCAGTTCCACATGACTGGGGAGGCCTCGGGAAACTTAAAATCATGGCAGAAATAGAAGCAGGCACATGTTACATGGCAGCAGGTGAGAGAGAGAGGGCAAAGGGGGAAGAGCCCCTGATAAAACCATCAGATCTCATGAGAACGAACTCACTATCATGAGAACATAATGGAGGAAACCGGCCCCATGATCCAATCACCTCCCACCAGGTCTCTCTCTCTTGACATGTGGGGATTACAATTCGAGATGAGAGTTGGGTGGAGACACAGAGCCAAACCATATCAACACTCCACCCAATAATAGCAGACTATAAATTCTTAATTACACATAGAACATTCTTCAGAATAGAACACATCCTAGGCCATAAAAGGCCATAGTAGTTCCTTGTCTACATTGAATTAAATTAGAAATCAAGAACAAAAAAGAAATGAGGAAATTACCAAATGTGAAAATTTAACAACACACATCTACATAACCAAATGGGTCAAATAAAAAATTACAAGGGGAATTAGAAAATATCTTGAGATGAATAAAAAGGAAAACGCACACACCAAAATTTAGGAGGTACATCTAAGGCAACAGTCAAAGGAAAATTTATAGCTATAAACATCAATAATTTTTAAAAGATCTCAAATCAATACGCTAACCTTTCACCTTAGGAAAAGGGAAAAGGAAGAGCAAACTAAGCATAAATCAAGCACAGAGGGGGAAAATTATAAAGATTACAGTGGAAATAAATGAAATCGATCACTAAAAAATAATAGAGTAAAATCAACAAACCCAAAAGTTTATGCTTTCAATATATCAAAAAATGGGCACCTTTAGCAACATTGACCAAGAAAAGAAGAGAGAAGGCTCAAATTACTACAATCAGGAATAAAAGAAAGGACATCACTACTGACCTTTAGAGAAAAACTATTCCTAAAAGACTAGAGATCTATTGTTCCAACTATGTACCCTCAAACAAGTCTCAAGCTCTCTAAATTTATATGTCCTTATCTGTACAAAGATGAGTTAATCTAAACCAGACATTTTCAAACTTTTTCTAAGAAGGAGAATCATTTTTTCAAACAAAATCTTACAAGGACATATTATATAAAAAACTGATTAAAGCCTAACTTCTCTATTTGAAGCAACATGAGAATCTTAAAGAATTGTGGAAAAGACTCTTCTTTCTCTTAAAGGAGGTCCTGAGGCTCTTCTGGTAGAATCTAAGGACACCACAGAACATAATCTCTAAATTACTAATTAGGTGATCTGTAAGATTTCTTCCAGCTCTAAAGAGTTATCTATATTAAATTATTTTCTGTATTGAAATTGCCATTATACAATTCATTATATTTCCACTAGATGGTGCTAATACCTTGATTTCCATTAAAAATAAACCTTGTATATGCTGATTTTTAGTTAATAATTTTATCACCGTATATGTAAAGCTATCACCCTTAGCTTTTCAAATAACTACTATATTTCTTCTGTTATCCTCATTCCACGCCTGTGACACGCATAATATTGCACCTATTTTTCAGGTGAGGATATTGTGGTACATAGTAGTTAACTGAGTGATTCAAGGTCACAGTTTATCTTTAACAAATTTTCTGCTAGCTCTAAGACCTTCCCTTAGATCACATTGCCTAATAATGTCAGATTCTCAGGGCCCCAGGCTGACAAGAGAAGGGAAAATAAAGGAATGAACATTAAGTACATTAAAACTGGTACAAATGTCCTTTGGTCTTGTGTGATGGAACATCAATATTTGTGCATGTAAACACACTTATAATTTCTTTATTTCCTTTATTTCTCAATATAAGACCTCTGGTGATATATATTCCTACCTAAATATAGTAAAGGCAAAACAATAATAGATAAACATATCCCCTATTTAAATACTATCCTTAGGGTAAATATAATAGTTCTTTTAAATGCAGTATAGAAATTACATAATCTAGGTTTACTAAACCTAAGCACTATGAATTTAGAAAGCAACAGTATATTTTTTGCTGGGTTTTTCTTTTAATTCAAAGAGGTATACAATAAGTTTTATACAGGCAGAAAAGAGACACAGTTCCCTCCGAACTCAGAGATACTCCATCAAGAAAAAAAACTATTCCTGACCAACAGAAAGCAACCTACATTACTTACCAACAGAGACAGGTTTCAGATTAGTATTTAGAGAATTTTAAATGGTGCTGGAAAAGGATCTCAAAAATTTACTCCTCCCTAACATACTGCCTACACAATCGTTTATTAACATCCCCCAAATCTAGCAACAATAAATTTATGGTCTTTTTTTTAAAAAAAAAGATAATATAAACTGTAACCATAAAAGAAGGATGATGAAAAAACTATGATCTGTTTGTATCCCTATTGGGAGAAAAGCAGCACAGAGCTCCCTTTCTCTGCATTGAGAAATACTCTCATCTTTGTTAACCTACAAAGAACTCTCTTCTTCAAGAATTTATCAGCATAAGGACCTAGTCTCTGATCTGTAAGTCAAAGAAGTAATGTCATTAAATCTCATTTATTATGGCAAATGTTATATTATTTTTTACAGAACATCTTCAGGGTTTTATCCAGCTCTCTTGGATGCTATCCAATTCAAATGTCTTCTGTTATTTTACCAATTTATCTCATTGTCTCTAATATAACAGGAGATCACCAATTACAAATTTTCCTGTGTATACTCTTTGGCTTTACTTCAGTCTATTAATCTTTTTTAACTGCAATCTATTTTGAAAACAAACTTAAAAAAAAAAACTCCTTAAATCTTCCAAATGCATTTCTTTTTTTTTTTAATAAAAAAAATTGTGTTTACTTAGAAGCATTCAGAATGTCAACAAAACAGCTGCAACTTTTTTTTTTTTGGCAATTACAGAGTGATATTCAGTTAACAGAACAACAATTATTTCATATAAGCTGCATCAGAGACAACTGAAGATGAAAAAACTACCATCCCCATATATAACTAATTTGTGCTGTGTACCAACAAGAACCTGCTTTAAATTTCCATGCCAATTTACAACCCCCATACTGTACCAGGCAAGGTTAGTGGCTATTTAAAATACCACCAGGACAGGGCTATCTAAAGACACATTCGGTAGTGTGTTAACTATACAAAAAAAAGACACTGTACAGTTTAAAAACAAATCTTACACAGCCTTACATTTCAATTTTTTTCTTTAAAAGGAGTGAGTTGTGCACAGGGGGGTTAAATGCTTTATAGACAAGAAAAAAAACTGCGCTAGAACCAACTTATTCATCATCATCATCATCTTCTTCATCTTCATCTTCTTCATCTTCCTCCTCCTCCTCATCCTCTTCATCTTCCTCATCTTCCTCCTCTTCCTTCTTTTTCTTGCTTTTTTCAGCCTTGACAACTCCCTATTTTGCTGCATCAGGCTTTCCTTTAGCTCGATATGCAGCAATATCCTTTTCGTATTTTTCAGCCATAAAAAGAATAAGATCCATGCCTGTAATCCTAGCACTTTGGGAGGCTGAGGTGGGTGGATTGTTTGTGTCCAGGAGTTCGAGACCAACCTGGGCAACATGGTGAAACGCTGTCTCTACTAAAAATAGAAAAATTTAGCCAGGCATGGTGGTGCACGCCTGTGGTCCCAGCTACTCGGGAGGCTGAGATGGGAGAATTACCTGAGCCTGGGAAGTCGAGGCTGCAGTGAGCCAAGATTACATCACTGTACTCCAGCCTGAGCAACCAGAGTGAGACCTTGTCTTGGAAAAAAAAAAAAAAGAAGAAGAAGAAGAATGAGATACAGTCATTTGCAATAACATGGATGGAACTGGAGGTCATTATGTTAAGTGAAGCCAGGCGTAGAAAGACAAATATAATATGTTCTCATTCATATGCGGGAGCTAAAAATGTTGATCTCATGGAGGTAGAAAATAGAATGATAATACCAGAATCTGGGAAAGGTGTGTGGGTGGGAGAGGAGAGATAAGGGGAGGCTGGTTAATGGTTACAAATATATAGTTGGAAGGAATAAGTTCTAATGTTCAATAGCAGAGTTGGGCAACAATCTCAGATAGCTAGAAGACTTGAAATGTTTCCCACATACAGAAATGATAAATACTCAAGGTGATGGATACCCCAAATATCCTGACTTTAGCATTACACATTCTATGTATGTAACAAACACATACATGGACCTCATACACATGTAAAATGTTATATTCTTTTATTTATTTATTTATTTATTTTATTTATTTATTTTGTAGAAAGGAGGTTTTGCCATGTTGCCCAGGCTGGTCTTGAACTCCTGGGCTGAGGCATTCTACCTACCTCAGTCTCCCAAAGTGCTGGGATTACAGCCAGGAGCCACCATGCCCAGCTTATGTTCAATTTGTTTAAAATTTAAAGAAAAAAGTATTTAAAATAACTACAGTTACATTAACTTGTTCATTAATACAAAATATAGTATGATGTAAACTGTGACATCAAAAAAACAAAATGTAGCGGGGAAGGAATAAAATGCGGAACTTTTATGTGATCAGAATTAAGTTTTTATCAGCTTAAAATAAACTGGTGGCCAGGCGCAGTGGCTCATGCCTGTAATCCCAGCACTTTGGGAGGCCGAGGCGGGCAGACCACCTGAGGTCAGGAGTTCGAGACCAGCCTGACCAACATGGAGAAGTCCCCATCTCTAATAAAAATACAAAATTAGCTGGGCATGGTGGTGCAAGCCTGTAATCCCAGCTACTCAGGAGGCTGAGGCAGGAGAATCACTTGAACCCGGGAGGTGGATGTTGCGGTGAGCTGAGATCACGCCATTGCACTCCAGCCTTGGCAACAAGAGCGAAACTCCATCTCAAAAAATAACAACAATAATAAATAAAAATAAATAAATAAACTAGTATAAGATGTCTTACATAACTGTCATGGCAACCACAGGCAAAATATTATAGCTGATACACAAAAAATAAAGAAGAAGGAATCAAACCATACCACTATAAAAAAAAATCAAGTCACAAAGAAGACAGCAAGAAGGGAAGAGCAAAGAAAACTATAAAACATTCAGGAAACAACTAATAAAACAACAATAGTTAAGTCCTTACTTATCAATAATTAATTTAACTGTAATGGATTAATTTCTCCAACCAAAAGACACAAACTGGCTGAATGGATAAAACAACAAATCTATTTCCTTTCTACAAGATACTCACTTTAGCTTTAAGGACACACATAGGCTGAAAGTGAAGGGATGGAAAAATAGTAACCAAAGAGAGCAGGATTGGGTATACTTATATCAGAAAAAAATAGACTTTATGTCAAAAACTGTCACCAGAGACAAAGAAGGGCATTATATAATGATAAAGGAGTCAATTCATCAAGAGGATATAACAGTTGTAAATATATATCTACTTAACATCACCTAAAATATAAACCAAATAGTAACATGACTGAAGTGAGAAATAAACAGCAATACAACAATAGTAGGAGACTTCAGTACCCCACTTTGAAAACAGAATAGATCTATGAAAAAGAAAATCAGTAAGTAATAAAGGTCTGAGTATTTGTGTTCCCCCACAATTCCTATGTTGAAATCCTAACCACAAAGATGATAGTATTAGAAAGTGGGGCTTTAAAAAACAAACAAACAAACAAACAAAAACAGGGCCTCACTCTGTTACCCAAGCTGGAGTACACTGGCACTATCATAGTTCACTGCAGCCTCAACCTCCCAGATGCAAGCAATCCTCCCATCTCAGCCTCCCAAGGAGCTGGAACTACAGATGCAGGCTACCAGACCAGGCTATGTTTTTTGTTGTTGCTGGTTTTTTTTTTTTTTTTTTTTCTGGTAGAGACAGGGTCTTGCTACGATGCCTAGGCTGGTCTCAAACTCCTGGGCTCAAGCAATCCTCCAGCCTCAGCCTCCCAAAAGTACTGGGATTACAGGTGTGCACCACCACACCTGGCCAGAAGGTGGGGCTTTTGAGAGCTAATTAAGTCATGGGTGTGGAGCCCTCACGAATGGAATTAGTGCCTTCATAGAAGAGGCTCAAGAGAAACCCCTATACTTTTTGGCCATTTGGGATTACTGTGAAAAGACACTTGTCTAGGACATGGGCCCTCATCAGACACCAAATCTGACAGTACCTATATCTTCAACTTTCCATTCTCCAGAACTGTAAACAATAAATATCTGTTGTTTACATGCTACATAGTTTATAGTATTTTGTTACAGTATATATAACTGGTTGGCCTAAATGGTCTAGGACAATAATGAAGAAATGCAATTAAACCACACTATAGGCCAAATGAACCCAACAGAAATATATATAGCATTCCATCCAACGGGAGTAGAATGCACATTCTTCTCAAGCACACACACAACATTCTCCAGGATAGAGCATATGATAGGGCATAAAACAAGCCTTAGCAAATTTTTATTTTTTTTATTTTTATTTATTTATTTTTTTTTGAGGCGGAGTCTCCCTCTGTCGCCCAGGCTGGAGTGCAGTGGCCGGACCTCAGCTCACTGCAAGCTCCGCCTCCCAGGTTTACGCCATTCTCCTGCCTCAGCCTCCCGAGTAGCTGGGACTACAGGCGCCCGCCACCTCCCAGCTAGATTTTTGTATTTTTTAGTAGAGACGGGGTTTCACCATGTTAGCCAGGATGGTCTTGATCTCCTGACCTTGTGATCCGCCCATCTCGGCCTCCCAAAGTGCTGGGATTACAGGCTTGAGCCACCGCGCCCGGCCAGCAAATTTTTAAAAAACTAAAATCATATCAAGTATCTTTTCTGACCAAGATGGTATGAAACTAGCAATCAATAACAGGAAGAATTTTGGAAAAATCATAAATACATGGAAATTAAACATCATGCTCATGAACAATCAATAGGTCAATGAATAAATTAAAAGGAAAATTTAAAAGCATCTAGAGGCGGTTCATGCCTGCAATCTCATCATTTTGGGAGGCCCAGGCAGGAGGCTTTCTTGAGATCAGGCTAGGAAACATGACAAGAACCTGTCACTACAAATATATATACATATGTGTGTGTGTGTGTATATATATATATGTATATATATGTACAAATTTTAAAAATTAAAAAAATATTTTTAAGTATCTTGAGACAAATGAAAATAAAAACAATCCATACCAAAACTAATAGGAAGCTGGGCATAGTGGCTCATGCCTGTAATCCCAGCACTTTGGGAGGTCAAGGTGGGTGGATCACGAGGTCAGGAGTTCAAGACCAACCTGGCCAAGATGGTGAAACTCCATCCCTACTAAAAATACAAAAATTAGCCAGGAGTGGTGGCGGGCACCTGTAATCCCAGCTACTCAGGAGGCTGAGGGAGGAGAATTGCTTGAACCCAATAGGCAAAGGCTGCAGTGAGCCAAGATCATGCCACTGCACTCCAGTCTGGGCAACAGAGAAAGACCCCGTCTCAAACCAAAAAAAAAAAAAAAAAAAAGTTTACAGCAATAAATGCCTACATCAAAAAAGACATATCTCAAATAAGCAACGTTGCTCCTCAAGGAACTAGAATAAGAACAAAGCCCAAAGTTAACAGATAGAAAAAAAATAAAGATCAGAGCAGAAATGAATAAAATAGAGGCCAAAAAAATACAAAAGATCAATGAAACTAAAAGTTGGTTTTCTAAAAGGATAAAATTGACAAGCATTTAGCTAAACTAAGAAATATAGAGTAATCAAATAAAATCAGAAATGAGAGAGGAGACATTACAACTGATATCAAGAATAAAGAATTGTAAGACACTACTATGAACAATTATACATCAACAAACTAGATACCCTAGAAGAAATGAATAAATTCCTAGATATATAAACATATCAAGATTGACTCACGAAGAAACAGAAAATCTGAACAAATAATGATTAAAAATTAAATCCAGTAATAAAATGTCTCATTCAAAGAAAAGCCGAGGACCTGATGGTTTCACTGCTGAATTTCTAAAACATTTTTTCAAAAACTAATTACAAGACACATATTAAAAATATCTGGTCAGGCACGGTGACTCATGCCTGTAATCCCAGCACTTTGAAAGGCCAAGGCAGGCAGATCACCTGAGGTCAGGAATTTGAGACCAGCAATCAGCCTGGCCAACATGGCAAAAGCCTGTCTCTACTAAAAATACAAAAACTAGCCAGGCATGGTGACACATGCCTATAATCCCAGCTACTTGGGAGGCTGAGGCAGGAGCATCACTTGAACCTGGGAGGCAAAGGTTGCAGTGAGGTGAGATCATTCCACTGCACTCCAGCCTGGGAGACAGAGCAAGACTCCATCATACACACACACACACACACACACACA
>NW_012104266.1:874028-884704 GCF_000951045.1 Mandrillus leucophaeus
TTCTTTGAAACCAATGAGAACAAAGACACAATGTACCAGAATCTCTGGGACACATTTAAAGCAGTGTGTAGAGGGAAATTTATAGCACTAAATGCCCACAAAAGGAAGCAGGAGAGATCTAAAATTGACACCCTAACATCACAATTAAAATAACTAGAGAAGCAAGAGCAAACCTGAAAGGCAGTCTAGGCCACAAGGCAAGTCCTTGTGGGTTTGGAGCCAATAAACTTAGGGGGCATGTGAGACACCAGTCTGGGTGGCCAAGGGAGTGCCTACCCTGCCCCTCCCCCAAGCCCAGGCAGCACAGCTTGCAGCTCCAAGAGACCCCTTTCCTTCTGCTGGAGGAGAGGAAAGGGAAGAGTAAAGAGGGCTTGGTATTGCAATGGTAGGATAGGACACCAGGAAGAGTCATGAGACACCCATTCCAGGCCCTAGCTACTGGATGACATTTTTAGACACACCCAGGGCCAGAAGGGAATCTGCTGCCTTGAAAGGAAAGACCAGATCCTGAAAGGATTCATCACCCATTGGCTAGAAAGCCAACAGATTTTGAATAATCAGCAGTGATAGGTAGTGCATACCATAGGTGGGCTTTGGTGAGAATCTGAAACATGCTGGCTTCAGGTGTGAACCAACACATTCCCAGCTATGGTGGCTATGTGGAGAGTCTCCTTCTGCTTGACAAAAGAAAAGGGGAGATGAAAGGGGACTTTATCTTGCAGCTTAGGTACCAGGTGAGCCACAGTAGGGTAGAGCACCAAGCAGTCTCTTGGGTCCCCAATTCCAGACCTTGACTCTAGGATGGCATTTCTGGACCCATCCTGGACCAGAGAGAAGTGCACTGCCTTGCAAGATGAGTCCCAGACCCAGCACCATTCGCTGTAAACTGACTGAAGAGCCCTTAGGCCTTCAGTGAACATCAGTGGAGCCTGGCAGTACTCCCCATGGGCCTGTGACAGTGGTGGCCATAGGAAGATACTCCTCTGCTTGTGGAAAGAGGAGGGAAGAGTAGGAAAAAACTTTGTCTTGTGGCTTGGGTATCAGCTCAACCACAGTAAAAAGGAGCACCAGGTAGCTTCCTAAGGATTCTGACTCCAGGCCCTTGTTCCTGGCCAACATCTCTGCACCTGCCAGGAGCCAGGGGGAACTTGCTTCCCTGAATTGAAGGACGCAAGCCTGGCAAGCTTCATCACCTCACCTGCTATTGTAGAGCCCTCGTTCATTAAGCAAACATAGGTGGTATCCAGGTAGCAGATTACAGCAGGCCTTGGGTGAGACCCAGTGCTACGCTGGCTTCAGGTCAGACACAGCACAGTTCCAGGGGTAGTGGCCACAGGGGTGCTTGTATCACTCCTCCCCTAGCTCCACACAGCTCAATAGAGAAAGACAGACTCCATTTGCTAGAGAGAAAGCAAGGGAAGAGAACAAAGAGTCTCTGCTTGGTAATCCAGAGAATTTTTCTGGGCTCCATCCAACACCACCAAGATGAGACCTCTAAAACTCTGCAAGAGTCACAGTGTTACTGGGCTTGAGGTGCCTCCTAAGGCAGATACGGCTGCTGTGACCAAAAACTTAGCACACAACATGCAAATGCCTTCGAATATTAAAAAGCTTTCCCAATAATGATGGGTACAAATAAGCCCAGACTACGAAGACTACAGTAAATACCTAACTCTTCACTGCCCAGACACCAACAAACATCCACAAGCCTCAAGATCATCCAGGAAAACACGCTCTTCCCAAATGAACTAAGTAAGGCACCAGGGAACAATCCCACAGTGACAGAGATATGTGACCTTTCAGGCAGAGAATTCAAATTAGCCGTTTTGAGGAAACTCAAAAAAATTCAAGATAACACAGAGAAGGAATTCAGACTCCTATCAGATATATCTAATAAAGTGATTGAAATAATTACAAAGAATCAAGCAGAAATTCTGGAATAGAAAAATGCAACTGATATACTGATATCAGAGTATCTTAATAGCACAACTGAACAAGTAGATGAAATAAGTAGTGACCTTGAAGACAGGCTATTGAAAATACAAGTCAGGGGAGACAAAAGAAAAAAGAATGAAGTACTCCTACAAGATCTAGAAAATAGCCTCATAAAGGGCAAATATAAGAGGAGGTAGAGAAAGGTATAGTGGTAGATAGTTTATTCAAAGGAATAATAACAGAGAACTTCCCAAACCTAGAGAGATATCAATATTCAAGCAACAGATTATAGAACACCAGGCAGATTTAAGCCAAAGAAGACTACCTCGTGGCATCAGCCTTGGAAAATAATTTATGACTAAGTCCTCAGCAAAAGCAATTGCAACGAAACCAAAAATTGACAAACTGCTGCACAGCGAAAGAAACTATCAACAAAGTAAGTAAACAGACAACCTACAGAATGGGAGAAAATACTTGCAAGCTATGTATCCAACAAAGGTCTAATACCCAGAATCTTTAAGGAATTTAAATAATTCAACAAACAAAATATAACCCCATTAAAAAGTGGGGGTTAAAAAGACTTGAACAGACAATTCTCAAGAGAAGACATACAAGTCGTCAACAAACATGTGAAAAAATGCTCAACATCACTAATCATCAGAGAAATGCAAATCAAAACCACAATGAGATACCATCTCACACCAGTCAAAGTGGCTTGTATCAAAAAGTCAAAGAATAACAGGTGTTGGCTGAGCTGCAGAGAAAAGGGAATTCTTTTACACTCTTGGTGGGGATGTAAATTAGTTCAGCCACTGTGGAAAGCAGTTTGGAGATTTCTCAAAGAACTTAAAACAGAACTACTATTTGATCCCACAATTTCATTACTGGGGATATAGCCAAAAGAAAACAAATGGTTGTATCAAAATGACACATGCATCTGTATGTTCATTGCAGCACTATTCACAATAGTAAAGACATGGAACCAACCTCGGTGCCCATCAGTGGCGGAATGCATAAAGAAAATATGGTACATATACACCATGAAATACTATGTAGCCATAAAAAAAGAATGAAATCATGTCCTATGCAGCAACGTGGATATAGCTGGAGGCCTTAAGTTAACAAACACAGAAACATAAAATAGTGATAAGGAGATTGAATCAGTAATCAAAAATCTCACAACCAAGGAAAACACAGGGCCAAATGACTTCACTGGTGAATTCTACCAAATATTTAAGAAAAAATTAATGCCAATCCTTCTCAAACTCTTCTCTAAAAATGAAGAGGAAAGAACCTATCCACACTCATTCTATGAGGTCAGCATTACCCTGATATCAAAGCCAGACAAAGACACTACAAAAAAATTATCCCTGATGAACACAGATGAAAAATTCCTTAACAAAATATTTGCAAACCAAATTACACAGCACATTAAAATCATCATATACCATGATCAACTAGGATTTATTCCTGAGATACAAGGGTGGGGGTGGTTCAGCATATAAAAATCAATACATGTGATACACCACTTTAACAGAATAGAGGATAAAAATCATATGGACATTTTGATAGACACAGAAAAAATTTTTTTACAAAATTCATCCTTTCAAGATAAAAAAAAATTTCAACCAATTAGGAATAGAAGGAATGTACCTCAACATAATAAAAATCATGCAACAAGTCCTCAGCTAACATCATACTAGATGGTAAAAAGGTTAAAACATTTCCTCTAACATAGGAAAAATGCAAAGCAAAGATGCCCACTCTCACCACTTCTATTCAACATTGTACTAGAAGTCTTAGCCAGAGCAATTAGGCAAGATGAGGGGGGAAAAAGGCATTCAAATTTGAAAGGAAGAAGTAAAATTGTTTGCAGATGACATAATCTTGTATTAGAAAACCCTAAAATGCTACCAAAAAACTGTTAGAACTAATAAATTCAATAAAGTTACAAAACAAAATCAACATAAAAATCAGTTTTTATATGCAAGCAATGAACTATATACAAAAATTAAGAAAACAATCCCATTTATAATAGTGTCAAAAATAAATAAAATACTTCTGAATAAATTTAACCAAGGAGGTGAAAGACTTGTACATTGAAAACTATAAAACGCTGAAGAAATTGAAGAAAACACAAATAAAGGGACAGATGTCGTGTGTTCATAGATTGGAAGACTTAATATTTTTAAATGTCCATACTACCTAAAGCACTCTACAGATTCAGTCCTATCCCTATCAACATG
Source organism: Mandrillus leucophaeus (assembly GCF_000951045.1). Lineage (NCBI taxonomy): Eukaryota > Metazoa > Chordata > Mammalia > Primates > Cercopithecidae > Mandrillus > Mandrillus leucophaeus. The sequence goes on from NW_012104266.1 coordinate 878,210, forward strand.
GCAATGGCATTTTCACAGAAGTAGAAAAAATAATACTCAAATTTATATGGAATCACAAAAGACCTAAATAGCCAAAGCAATCTTGAGCAAAAAGAACAAAGTTGGAGCCATCACATTTTCTGATTTTGAAATACACTAGACACCTAATAGTCATCAAAACAGCACAGTATGGACATTTTAAAAAGACATATAGACCAATGGAACAGAATAGAATATCTAGAACAAAATCCACATATTTACGGGCAACTGATGATCAACAAAGTTGCCAAGAACATACAATGGGGAAAAGAGTTTTTCCAATAAATGGTGTTGGATATTCACATACAGAAGAATAAAATTGGAACCTTATCTCCCATCATATGCAAAAAATCAATTCAAAACGGATTACAGACTTAAATATAAGACCAGAAACTGCAAAATTACTAGAAGAAAACAGGGGGAAGCTTCTTGATATTGTATGGGAAATGATTTTTTAGATATGACTCCCAAAGTACAGACAACAAAAGCAAAAATAGACAAATGGAATTACATCTAACTAAATACCATGTACAACTGCAAAGGAAACAATTAACAGAGTGAAGAGACAACCCGTGGAATCTGTGGAATTGCAGAATATTATGAGACTTCAAAAAACTTTTGGAAAAATTGAATTAAAAGATTAAAATATAAATTTTATTTATCAACATAAGCTCCATCAAGTTTAAGATACCTTTGTGATACTAGCCATTTAGTTCATCCATAAAGAACTGAGGAATTTAGCCATGTTGATGCAATCTTTTTCACATTTCACATTAACTGAGGAAAAATGGGTGCCTTTTATAGATTTTTTTAAGATTAGGAAACAAAAAGAAATCAGAAGGAGCCAAATCATGTCTGTAAGGTGGATGCCTAATAATTTCCCATTGAAATTCACAAGATTACTTTTGTTCGATGAGAGGTATGAGCAGGAACATTGTTGTGGTGAAGAAGGACACTGGTGAAGCCTTTCAGGCGTTTTCCTCCTAAAATTTTGGCTTTCTGAAAACACTCTCGTAATAAGCAGACATTATCATTCTTTGGCCCTCCAGAAAAATCAAGCAAAATGCCTTGAGCATCCCAAAAAACTGTTGCTATGATCTTTACTCTTGACAGAGCTGCTTTTGCTTTGACTAGACCACTTCCACTTCTTGGTAGCCATTGCTTTTGTTGTAATTTCTCTTTGGGATCATACTGGTAAAGCCATGTTTGTCTCGTGTTACAATTCTTTGAAGAAATGCTTCAGGATTTTGATCCCACTTGTTTAAAATTTCCAATGAAAGCTCTGCTCTTATCTGCCACTGATCTGGGCACAATGGTTTTGGCACCCATTGAGTTTGCTCCACTTCAGTTTTTCAGTCAGATTTGTATAAGCAGAACAAATTGAGATGTCTATGGTGTTGGCTATTATTTGTACTATTAATCATTACTCCTCTTCAATTAGGGCACGAACGATTAATTTTTTCCTCACAAATTGTTGTGTACAGCCTGCTGCTGCAGGTTTCATCTTCAACATCATTTCGTCCCTTTTTTTTAAACAACATAATGAGTTTATATTTAATATGGTACTTCTCACCATGGGAATGTTAATTAATTAATATAAAGTTTTTTAACATTAAATATTTTCTCCATTTCAATGTCAATATAAAGTGATTTTTTAAAGCAAACCAAGTACCACATGTTCTCACTTGTAAGTGGGAGCTAAAATGATGCGAACTCATGAACACAAAGAAGAGAACAATAGATACTGGGGTCTACTTGAGGGTGGAGGGTGGGAGCAGGAAGAGGAGTAAAAAATATAACTATTGGGTACTGGGCTTAATACCTTGGTGAAGAAATAATCTGTACAGTAAACTCCCATGACATGAGTTTACCTATGTAACAAACCTTCACATGTACCCCAAACCTAAAATAAAAGTTTAAAACGATAAATATAAAAATAAGGGATTTTTTTACATTAACTCTTTTCTCCACTTCAATGTGAGATAAATGAATGCATTTTTCTAAATGTCTTTTCTCCAGAGATAAAAGCATCTATGTTTGGCTATTTGACATCTAAATAGAATATTAACTTGGTCAATAACAAAAGTCTAATGAAAATATGGAGAAAGGACTCCTCAATGATTCCGGAGGCAGTGACTGTAACTGGATAGTGGTGATTTCTTAGGATTCTGGACAAGAACTTCCTTCTTCCTATTTCATGTGATTTTTTTTTTTTTTTTTTTTTTTGGAGACAGGATCTTACTCTGTCACCAAGGCTGTACTGCAGTGGTGTGACCATGACTCACCGCAGCCTCGACGTCCTGGGTTCAAGTGATCCTCCCACCTCAGCCTTTCAGGTAGCTGGGACTACAGGCGCATGCCACCATGCCCAGCTTAGATAATTCTAAAACTATGAAATATTACTTATGTAAATGTCGGTCACCTTACTTCTTGAATCCCCTTTCTAATCAGCAAATACAAATTATAGGCTGCATTTTTCAGTGCATTATTTATTATAAGGAAAACATTTTTTCTTATACATAGCAATTTGTTCTCATTTTATGGAACACAACTAAGAATGTGGAACTCCCCTATTTACTGTTTCTTGGAAACTTTTAAACACCAAAGGTCATGTTTAGCTTCACTAGTACAAAGGTTTTCAGGGCAAAGTTTGATTTGGGATGCCCTTCAAAGTCATATCTGTCCATTTCTCTTTTGTGCACATAACCCCAAGCAGGCACAAATGCCTGTAATGCTGAGAACCACACCTAACAAGACAGGAATTGCATCTCTGGCTTCTACTGCTTCGACAATAGGCAGCAACAAAAGCAGTAAAATGAGGACTAAGAGCCACTGTGTTGAAACAGAAGTCATGATGGTGGAATGTTGATGGCTGAATCTTGATGGCTGAAGTTTCCAAAGAAATAGTATATATATAATTCTATCTGACTGGAAATGTTCCCTTCCTGGAGCTCTGGATGCTGAGGCTAAGGGGTTCCACATGACACTGCCTTCCAGGAAACAGCCATTACAGGAATGTCATTCCGTCTTAAAAGGAGTTATCCATTTGAAAATTGCTGATTTCTTTGGGGCATTGTCTCCATTAACACTCTCTCTTTTCTTTTTCTTTCTTTTCTTTCTTTTCTTTCTTTCTTTCTTTCTTTCTTTCTTTCTTTCTTTCTTTCTTTCTTTCTTTCTTATCTCTTTCTTTCTTACAAGGAGATCTAATGTATAGCTTGGTAACTATAGTTCATAATACTGCATTGTATACTTGAAATTTGCTGAGAGTAGATATTAAATATTCTCACCACACACACACACACAAAAAGGCAACTCAGACAACTGGACCTCAGAGTAATCTAACAGCTGCTAAGGGAAGTTGTACTCTAGAGAAGTATTCCAGCTCATAAAGGAAAAGTAAAATGACACAATTAGAATACTATTATTTTAAAAACACTGATGAAATAAAGAATCCAGGCAATGATCACTGATGGCTGCTAATATCACAAAAGGCAAAACAACTAATATACAAGACCCCTGATGGACGTACACCATACCACCTGTGAAAAACTTCTGCCAAAAACCTGGTAAGAGCCTTTAGAATCTTAATTATTAATTTATAGGAAATACAGAGAACACAGAAAAAATAAACATGTTAACGAACAGGGACACAAACAGCAAAATTCAAAATGCAGGAAACTACCTGACTTCTTTAACAAATACATTGCAAGGAAAAAAAGGAAAAAACCTACGGATTAAAGTAGACATAAGAGACACCTTAATCAGTCACAGTACATAGGCCTTGACAAATCAATTGTATAAGATTTTATGAGACAATCAGTGAAATCTGAACAATGTGTGTTTGAAGATTACTAATAAAATTCTGTTATAAAGGCATGTGAGGAAAAAATGGTAACTATGTGAGGTGATGGATATAATAATTAACTCTATCGTAGTAATCATTTCACAGTGTACATATATATATATAAACATCACAGTGTACACTATTAAATACATACATTTTAATTTGTCAATTATATCTCAATGAAGCTTGAGGGGAAAAGAAAGTAGTAGGAGGTCTTCTTACAGCAAAAGGAAAACAGTAAACTTCTCAAGTGTTTATCAGCCGCAGAAATGTCTGATATTGCTATAGGTCAGCAGTGCCAAGGAATACAGTTAAATGACAGAAATAAAGCTACTAGAGATAAATAAAAAATCACCCAGAATTAGGAATATGACTAAGGTTTGGAAAGTAGCGCATTTTTCTCCCAGGGGAAAAAATCTGCAAAGTCTTTGTGGTCAATAAATGTAACCCCAAGGCCTTTTGAGTTGAACTTATTTGTATTAATATGCAATTCTTCTTTGTAGAATACTAATTTGTTACAGTGAAATTTCTGTATACCTTTTCTGAAAAGCCAAGTTCAGCATAATATATGTCCTAATCATTAGACAGGACTTTAAGAGCTAAACACAATTTAAATTCCACCAGAACAATGGAGACCACTAACAAGTTGTCTAGATTGTGAGGGAAATTTCTGTATCGACAGTCTCTTCTCATCTACTTAGCCCTGACTTCTGCCAGGAGCAGACGTAGGAGCTCAATACTGCAAGACTTACAAAAGAGGAGGAGAAGGAGGAAAAATGGTATTTTATTAAACAAACAACAACAACAACAAACTCTTAAACATATTATTTCCAAACCTTGCATTTGGATTTCAAAAATCTGAAATATTATATTTTATAAAGGTCTAAGAGAATTTGTCATTTAATACATTGAGGCAAATACCTTGACAATTCACAGTAAAGTAAGCTGAAGGAATTTCAATTTTATTCATAATTATAGCAGCTTTCTCTTAACTGTGGTATCTCTAAGGGAACACGATCAAAAGAGTGTGGCAGAAAGCAAGGAGAGCAGCAGCTATTTATGAACTTTTCTTAACAAAAGAAAAGGCAGGAGGGTGATAAAAACGCAGAAAAGTCCTGCACTGAGATGTTAACAAAAATCAAGGGAAATAAATGAGCGTTTTAAAAAATACCCACTATCACTCTTTACATTTAGTATTGTTCTAGGCTTCAATTTCAACAAAATTCTAATATACTACAGCATTTTTATATATTATCATTTGTGAAAAATGAAGTTTTTACTTTTAGACTGAATGGGTACTTCCAAATTATATATAACCTCTAGTCTAAGATATTCACTGTTCTCAAAAGAGTTAAGCCTGTAGAATGTGTACTCATTTTCCATGACCTCCTTCTGGTATAAAATTTACAGAAAAGGGTGCTTAATTAGCAGCTATTCATCTCTGCTTGCATCAGCAACTGCTGCCAACAGTTTTTTTAACACGTGGATATAAAGCATGAAGAAATTATTCCAAAGGGTCAGGCGCAGTGGCTCACACCTGTAATTCCAGCAGTTTGGGAAGCTAACGTGGGAGGATAACTTTAGGCCAGAGTTTGAAACTACCGTGGGTGATATAGCAAGGCCCCATCTCTACAAAAAAAAAAAAAAATTTAAATTGTTCCTGAGATTGAAAGATGTAGATGTTTGTCTTCACGACATTTTATCTGGGAACTAACTTAGTAAGTAATCCATGCTTGCTCTGACCGTGATAAATTTTAGAATAAACCAGTGGAATGGCCACAAGAGAGTCCATCTCTAATAAATAGCAAACATCACCTAAAGATAGCAGCAGCAGTTTCCGTTTGTTAAGCAGTTTCTATTTTCCAGGCATGTTACTGAATACTCTATAATACATCCATTACCATATTTAAACCCCACAACAATTCTAAATAAAGTATCACAATATTTAACAATTTAACACTAATGCCTTAGATGACAACAAATTCTGACTGACAGTTGGTCTACTACTAGAAAAACCATTCATTGTGCTACAATTCCTACAGTTAATAATATTGATAATTATTTTTGCCTCTTTTTAAACATTAAAATATGATAATTCCTTTAAAGACATTTGTGAATATTTCACCAGGTTATTTTTATATTCCCAAAAGATGTGGAAGAAAAAATGAAGCAGAAAGATTAAAATCATATGTAATTACTAGGGCTAAAATGAAAATTTTTCTTCTTTTCTTAAATATTATTCTAGTGATATGAACACAAAAGACTCATACTGGTGCTATATAAATTTGTTATTTATTTAAGATTTTTATGAAAATATCACTGTGGGTCAGATTGTATTCAAATGTAGCCATTAAGATATTCTAGCTTATAATGTGAATATCTCATCATCATATTTTCTTTCCATGAGATTCTTTAGAAAATGATAACAGATAAGAAGTCAACAACCAATGGCGTATGTGCAAATAACCATGTCAGGCCTCAGCCTACTGTTCCTGGAGAACATTTATTTTTATGACTCTTAACTCACCCTCATTCTTGGCATAAACTCCAAGCTCACCTCTAGTCTTAAGCTTCCAGAAGCCATCCAGGGCACCAGCATCCTTTCTTTCTTTCTTTTTTTTTTTTTTTTTTGG
>NW_012104266.1:884754-886544 GCF_000951045.1 Mandrillus leucophaeus
CTTGAACCTGGGAGGCGGAGGTTGCAGTGAGCTGAGATTGTGCCACTGCACTCCAGCCTGGGCAACAGAGACAGATTCCATCTCAAAATAATAATTATTATTATTATTATATAAATAATATACTTTTAAAAATAACTAATGTAGTTCAGTTGGATTGTTTGTAACACAAAGGATAAATGCCTGAAGGGATGGATACTCCATTTTCCATGATGTGATTATTATCAATTGCATGCTTATATCAAAACATCTTAATGTACCCCATAAATATATACATCTATCACATACCCACAAATGTAAAAATTTTATATTTAAAAGAAGTAAAATAAAATAAATTTGCAACACATTTCTCAATAGTCACATCAGAAGCTAGATGAGAATCTAACCAATGTTTTCAAAATACTCAGTAAAAATTATTTCCAAGTCCAAATTTTATATCCAGTGAAAGCATAAATTATGATGGTACAATAAAAATATGTTTGGACACGCAAACTCTTCAAACTGTTTTCATCCCATGAAACCTTTCTCAAGAAGCTACTGGAGGATATGCCCCCCAAAATTTAGGGAGTAAAATCAGAAAAAGAAAGACATAGAATTCAAGAAACAGGGTTACAATCTATGAGGGAGTTGAAAGGAATTCCCAAGTCAATGGAGGAAGAAAATCTCAAAACGATAACTGAACAGGATGCTTTCACAACAATCTGTACAGATGAGAGAAGATTAGAAACTATGACAGTTATTTCTTTAAGCAAGTGAAACTGATAAAATAACTAATACATTCTAACATATTGAAAAGAAGTTTACATAATTAGGGAAAAAATAATACCAAGTACATGAAATACTAAGTAATCAAGAAAACCAATACAATTAACTCCAGGGAAAAACAAACTTTTGTGCAAGAAAAGAAAAGTAATCATGATACTTTATATGATTCAACTATGATGGTATTCACATAAACGCTGGAATGTAAACACTAAATATTAATCTAATCAAAGTTATGGTAAACTGTATAGAGTTGATGGAGTGACAGGAAGTGAGCATATGTGTTGGGGGTAGAGTAGAAAAGGAACTAAATTCACCTTCTAAAGTGGGAAGTCAATATATAATATTTAAAAGTAAAAAAAAAAAAATCAAGCAACACACAGTATAAGAACACTATGAAGATACATGGAGGTAAATACAAAAAGAGCCAACTAAAATAACTAAAGTAGCTGTTATGTGAGATAAAAATAAGCCCGAAAGTCGGGATGGGTACTGGTGATCTTGGTTTTTCAGGGTTAGTTTTGTTTTGTTTTTTGAGATAGAGTCTTGCTCTGTCGCCCAGGCTGGAGTGCAGTGGTGCGTTCTCGGCTCACTGCAACCTCTGCCTCCCAGGTTCAACCCATTCTCGTGCCTCAGCCACCGGAATAGCCAAAATTACAGGCACCCGCCACCAAGCCTGGCTAATTTTTCATAGGTACTGGTGATTTTGTAACAAGACCTGTAAAGTTATTTTGCTCTTTAAACTATGTATAGATACACGCTGAAAAAAAAGAATTACATGTAACAAGTAGGCATTAAAAAGTAATATGAACAGACATTTCTCAAAATAAGACATTTATGTGACCAACAAACGTGAAGAAAAGCTCGTCATCAGTGGTCATTAGAGAAATGTAAATCAAAACCACAATGAGATACCATCTCACACCAGTTAAAATGGCGATCATTAAAAAGTCAGGAAACAACAGATGCTGGAGAGGATGTGGAGAAATAGGAATGCTTTTACATTGTTGGTGGGAGTGTAAATTAGTTCA
>NW_012104266.1:890424-892223 GCF_000951045.1 Mandrillus leucophaeus
AAGGAAGGAAGGAAGGAGGAGGGAGGAAGGAGGAGGGAGGGAGGAAAGAAGGAGAACACATTTTTGTATGAACTGGCAATGTGTAAAAATAATAAACAATACATGTTAAAAGAGTAAATAAATATAGCATGTTGGCTTCTGAAGTCAGAGAAGGTTTAAACTGCCAAAGTACTCTACAGTAAATATTAACTGACATCTATGATAATATTCCTGAATTTACATTCAGTTTTTTGTTTATGTTACCTAAGCCAGAAAGAACTTTCTTCGTATTTATTATTCTTCTGGGTTCCTACTCCAAAGTTGTAACAGAGATGATGAAGACTTGAAGTCTGCAATATAAAAAAAAAAAAAATCCATGAGATTCATGATTTCCTTAAATCCCAACACACTTCGGGAGGCCGAGGTGGCAGTGAGCCATGACGGTGCCACTGCACTCCAGCCTAGGAGACAGAGCAAATCTCCGTCTCAAAAAACAAACAAAAACATACTTAATGTGTCCTATACATCAAAATAAGCTTCCTCATCAAAACCTCTCCATTTGTATAAAGAAGAACTGCAAAACATTCAGGTTGGGGAATTAGTTATGTATGAAAAAGTATTATAATAAATTACTAATAGAAGTTAAAAGATGCTTTGTAACAGGAAATGAGAAACCCAATCATTGCCCAGCCAAAGGGCAGGCTAAAACCCTGCTTTTGGTTGCCAGATCCAGTTAAAGGCACTAGAGCAGAGAGTATATTCAAAGACAAAAAATCACTATTGACGAGGAGTGAGGTTGGGAAATGAATGATTTTTTTTTTTCAAAATTGAGACAACTTTAAAAATTCTGAAGTTCTGAAATGTGTCCAAAGCACTATCTAGTCAAAAGACTTATTTAGAAATAGTTTCATGGACACTCTTTAGCAACAACAATCATTTTCTTTACATAAATTACCATTGAAATGAAACTAGGAACAAGTATATGAATGTTGCCTTGGGAATCAGCATCTCAGTCCCTGCATTAATGCCATGTTTTACATAATTTTCATCTCTCAAAATACTGGGAAGTGGCATAGGAGAAATTTTAATGCTAATAATTTATCCAAATATCCCCTCATTATTTATAGAAACCACCTATCTAGAGAATTTGATTATACCCATATAAAAAGTCCTTTATAAGTTTTACCCAAGACTACAGAAGTAGATCCTCAACTAAGAATCCAAGGTCTGAAGCAAGTTATTAATAAGTAATGTGTAAAGACTTGTCTTGCTTCAAAAAAGTTTCCCTTTGAATTACAGTACATTCAGATAGCAGAAGTTCAATATGCATGTCTGAGCACATCAGACCTACTATATACTTGAATCTAAAATAAAGAATAGGCCAGGCACGGTGGCTCACACCTGTAATCCCAGCACTTTGAGAGACCAAGACAGGTGGATCACTTGAGGTCAGGAGTTCAAGACCAGCCTGGCCAACATGGAGAAACCCCGTCTCTACTAAAAATACAAAAATTAGCCAGGCATGGTGGCAGGTCCCTATAATCCGGGCTACTCAGGAGGCTGAGGCAGGAGAATCTCTTGAACCCAGGAGGTGGAGGTTGCAGTAAGCCGAGATCATGCCACTGCACTCCAGCCTGGACGACAGAGTGAGAGTCCGTCCCTAAAAAAAAAAAAGAAAAGAAAAGAAAAGAAAAAGAAAGAATGAATGAGACCAAGTGCTTGATAGCACTACAGAGCGACTATGGTCAATAATAATTTAATTATAAATTTTAAGCTGGGCGCCGTGGCTCAAGCCTGAAATCCCAGCACTTTGGGAGGCC
>NW_012104266.1:895218-896919 GCF_000951045.1 Mandrillus leucophaeus
TTTTTTTTTTTTTTTTTGGACCTCCCTATTCCTGCCTTCTTGGCATACTGGTCTTTTGATACATTGATGCCATAAACTTTGTGAGTATTCTACTCCCAAATACTGTCAAATCCTGGAATAGAACTCTAGCCTGTTCTATTAGGAAGAGTTCTTTATATAGAGTTTGATCAATCTTTGGGCTCTAAAAAGTCTCTTACATAAGTTATTTGCATCAACATTTTGGTAGTGATAGATATGCCTGTGAGTATTAAAATCTCAGTGCCCAGATTTGTATTTATTTTGTTAAATGACAAACATCATGTTCACAAAAGGTAGACTATAGTTAAAATAATCATAGGAGTATCTCCAAATAACTAGAACTAATCCTGCACTCAGAAAGGGTAAACATTTAGTGAATTGATTGGATATATTTTACTCCATGATCTATTTTTTTTTTCTTGAGACGGAGTCTCTCTGTCGCTCAGGCTGGAGTGCAGTGGTGCGATCTTGGCTCACTGCAACCTGCATCTCCCGGATTCAAGCAATTCTCCTGCCTCAGCCTCCCGAGTAGCTGGGATTACAGGCCTGTGCCACCACACCTCCCTAATTTTTGTATTTTTAGTAGAGACGAGGTTTCATCATGTTGGCCAGGCTGGTCTTGAACTCCCGACCTCAAGTGATCTGCCCACCTTGGCCTCCCAAAGTGCTGGGATTACAGGCATGAGCCACCGTGCCCAGCCTACTACATAATCTCCTGATATTCAAAGCACTGCACCTTATGTGACATCTCCACAAAAATACATTTTTCACATATATTCATTTAAGTAACAATTATTGAGTATCTACTGTGTGTCAGAATCTGTGCTGGGCCTAGGTTTTCAGTGAAAGACAGGGTTCTTGCAGAGTTCCTATATTTTTGTATAATTTTCTTGATATTTCCAGATTACGCACAACACTCCAAATCTTCGTATAGTACTCAGCATACAGTGTTAAATATGTACTTACTTGACTGATATTAAAATGCCAAAATTCATCTAAGACTAATGATTTTAGCCAATACTACTCCCAATCACACCTCCACCTTATACTCTGGTGTTACCAGACAACAATAAGTATCAAAGCAACAACAAAATTTTCTGTACTCCTGACAGAGAAATAAAGGAGGAATGGAGAGAGAGGAGTAAGCACTTATATTAAGAAGAGAACACTTGTCAGGTGTGGTAGCTTATGCCTGTAATCCCAGCACATTGAGAGACCGAGGCAAGTGGATAGCCTGAGCTCAGGAGTTTGAGACCAGCCTGGGCAACATGGCAAAACTCCTTCTCTACCAAAGATACAAAAAATTAGCCAGGCATGATGGCACATGCCTGCAGTCCCAGCTACTTGGAAGGCTGAGGTCAGAGGATCGCTTGAGCCCAGAAGGCAGAGGTTGCAGTGAGCAGAGATCATGCCACTGCACTCCAGCCTAGGTGACAGAGAGAGACCCTGAAAAAAAAAAAGGAAGAAAAAAAGAAAGAAAGGAAAAGAGGAAAGAAAGAAAGAGAGAGAGAGAGAGAGAGAAAGAAAGAAAGAAAGAAAGAAAGAAAGAAAGAAAGAAAGAAAGAAAGAAAGAAAGAAAGAAAGAGAGAGAGAGAGAGAGAGAAAGAAAGAAAGAAAGAAAGAAAGAAAGAAAGAAAGAGAAAGAAAGAAAGAAAGAAAGAAAAAGAAAAAGAAAGAAAGAAA
>NW_012104266.1:900359-909709 GCF_000951045.1 Mandrillus leucophaeus
GTAAATTAGTTCAACCATTGTGGAAGACAGTGTGGTGATTCCTCAAAGATCTAGAACCAGAAATACCATTTGACCCAACAATCCCATTACTGGGTATACAGCCAAAAGATTATAAATCATTCTCCATAAAGACACATGCACACATATGTTTATTTCAACACTGTTCACAACAGCAAAGACTTGGAACCAACCCAAATGCCCATCAATGATAGACTGGATAAAGAAAATGTGGCACATATACTCCATGGAATACTATGCAGCCATAAAAAACGATGAGTTCATGTCCTTTGTAGGGACATGGATGAAGCTGGAAATCATCATTCTCAGCAAACTAACACAGGAACAGAAAACCAAACACCACATGTTCTCACTCATAAGTGGGAGCTGAACAATGAGAACACATGGACACAGGGAGGGGAAAATCACACACTGGGGCCTGTCGGGGAGTGGGGAGCTAGGGGAGGGATAGCATTAGGAGAACTACCCAATGTAGATGACAGGTTGACGGGTGCAGCAAACCAACCACGGCATGTGTACACCTATGTAACAAACCTGCACATTCTGCACATGTATCCCAGAACTTAAAGTATATTTTTTTAAAAAAGTAAACCCTATACTTTAAAAAATAACAGTGACAACCTGAGCTAAAAATTAACATTGATATTTGTTAGAATGAATCATAAATGTTCTAATGGCTACATAAAGAGCCTCAAAAACCTGAACAAACCTGGCCAAACTTTCCATATACTGTGGATATTTAGTTTAAAAGTATACGACTCACTTAAAATTTACGGAACGTGTCATTACAACTATTCCAATGAGTCATTTTTAAGGCTCAAATGATTTTGAGTTTGGAATGAAACTAGATAACTTTAAATGATTAGGCGCTCCCAGATACGTAAAGCAGTGGGCAGAAAGGTCTACAGAAAGCAATTATATGCCTACTAGCCCATAACAGGCAGAAAACTGAGTTTTACGTCAAGAGCAGTAATTCATTTATGTGCCAAGAGATTGAATGTTACTACAGAGAGAAATGTACAGAATATTTACACATTATCTTTCAAATATTTGGCTATAAAATGGTAAATTTAAATAGGCAAAAGAGAATAAAAGAATTGTAATAAAGAGTAAGCAGCCTAGACCTCATTTAGAAGCTTTGTGCCCCACAAAGCAGCAATGAAATCTAGCTGAATCCTGAATGAATTACTTCAAAGAGTTTCAGACATCAATTGACCATTTACTTTGCATAAATAAAAGTTTCATAATGAAGTAAAACTCTATACAGAAGATAAATTCTAGAAGAAACTAAAGATAGAAATAAGAGATAAAAAAGCAAGCCAAAGCCTACAAACTACTCAAAATAAAATTCTGATTAACAGGAGAAGGAGGTAAAGAATTAAGTAAACAAGCTGCTACCAGAGATTTTTATTATAAAAAATACATACATAGGCACACATACCCTCTGCGCTATGGCTCAGGGATTCCCTAAATTGAGGACTAGGAATTTTTATACTGAAGTGATCTTTGAGACCATGTTGTCATACACTCTCACTTTACAGATGAGAATACTGATTTTCAAAGCAGTGAAATGTCTCACAACTAGACATACTAATGAGTAGCTCCTCCTACAAGGCTGTACACTGATCATGAACATTATCTTGAGTAATTAATTACATGAGTCTCAAATATCAAAGAAAGAAATCCTATGTTCCACTTATAAAAGTAAGTATATGAAAACATCTTTTTAAATAAATGTTCAAAATAAAAGAATTTTCTAACTCTAACTAAATCAGGAAGTTCCATTAAATAAAACATTACTGTATCCCAGTTATTCCAGTTAATAAATTTATTACTATAAACTTACAGAAGCTGAACACTAAATCATTACAGTAGTTCACTCCATCCATGGTTTTCCCTCCTGCCATGTCTTCAGTTACCCAAGGAAAGAAGGGTAAGTATAATAAAATAAAGTATTTTAAAAGAGAGAGATCACATTCACATAACTTTTATTATAGGATATTGTTATAATTATTCTACTTTATTAGTAGTATTATTCATTTCTTACAGTGTCTAATTTATAAATTAAAATTTTTCATAGGTGTGTATATATAGGAAAAAACATAGTATATATAGGATTTGGTACTATGTGCAGTTTCAGGTATCCACTGTACATCTTGGAACATGTCCCCCACAGATAAGGGGAGACTACTGCATTGCTATCCATTTCATTGCTTGATTTCACATCTCTGTCAAACTTCTACAAGTGCTGTGTGGCATATATTTACTTTAAAATAGAAGTTAATTAAGTTTGACTTGCTTAAGAGTATGTTTTTTTGGTTTTGAGTTTTAAGGACTTCACAAAATCATCTTAAAAGGATTAAAGACATCTTTTTAAAATTTCATTTTTTTTTTAACTTTTTATTTCCATAGGTTATTGGAGAACAGGCAGTGTTTGGTTACATGAGTAAGTTCTTTGGTGGTGATCCGTGAGATTTTGGTGCACCCATCACCCGAGCAGTATAAACTGCACCCAATTTGTAGTCTTCTATCCCACATCCCCTTCCCACCCTTTCCCCCTGAGTCCCCAAAGTCCACTAGGTCATTCTTACGCCTTTGCATCCTCATAGCTTAGCTCCCACTTATGAGTGAGAACATACGATGTTTGGGTTTCCATTCCTGAGTTACTTCGCTTAGAATAATAGTCTCCAATAGGATTAGAGGCATACTGATGTCATCACCCATTACTCCATGACTGGCATCCATTCTTTATGTACTTTCTCTTCCTATAGCAGTGGCCACTTGAATAACAGGTATTTTAAAAATTTATTTTTATAGTTCTACAATTTTCCAGGGGGACAGAGATTCTGAGGACTGAGTGGTCTCCCCGATAAGATTCTATGCGATCAGTCTAGTATAAGAAAGTATTCTCATGCCTGTAATCCCAGCATTTTGGGAGGCTGAGGCGGGCAGATCACTTGAGGTCAGGAATTTGAGACCAGCTTGGCCAACATGGTAAAACCCCCAGCCCTATTGAAAATACAAAAATTAGCCAGGCACGTGGTGCATGTCTGTAATCCCAGCTACTCGGGAGGCTGAGGCAGGAGAATCACTTGAACCTGGGAGGTGGTAGTTGCAGTGAGCAGAGATCATGCCACTGCACACCAGCCTGGGTGACAGACTGAGTGAGACTCTGTCTCAAACAAACAAACAAAGAAAGTATTATTCTTCCATCCAGGAGATGAGTATGTAGATTCAGAGCCCAAATAGGGTGAGAGAACATAGACATGAAATAATGGTAAGGTAAAGCGAGTCAGAGTAGAAGGAAGAGGGTAAGCACCCAGGGAGAGAAACCCAAAATGAATAGTCAGAGCATGAGCATGGAGAAGAGGGCGTCCTCACAGTGAACAGAGTGGCAGAGAACATGGAAGATTGGTAACATACAGGGGTACTGATTAAATACATAAATACATTAAGGATAATTGAAGCCAAGTTTTTTGTTACTGGAGAAGAGAATTAGAAATATGAAAAGGGACAAAATTAGGATGAATATTTTGTTGTTGGATTGAAACAGATGGTATCATGGTTTTCAGTATATTAGAGATGATAGAAGATAGATAGATAGATAGATAGATAGATAGATAGATAATAAATAATATAGATAAATATAATGGAAGTGTATAAGTGTATATTACACACACACACACACACACACACACACACACACACACACGCTCTTTCCACTGTGAGGGTCTGAGAGAGCAGTGACATCCCAAAAGCAATGAGGATGCGTAATGCCCAGATCTTGGCTTCTAAATAAGATTTTCTACTAAAATAAATAAGGACTCCTGAGATAATTAGCTAATTTCATGGCTTGATCAAGAAAGCACACACGTGCCTGTAGTCCCAGAAGGCTGAGGTGGGAAGACTGCTTGAGCCCGGGAAATCGAGGCTGCAGTGAGGTTAAAATACAAAAATTAGTCGGGCATGGTGGGGCATGCCTGTAATGCCAGCTACTCGGGAAGCTGAGGCAGGAGAATCGCTTGAACCTGGGTGGCAGTAGTTGCAGTGAGCCAAGATCATGCCACTGCACTCCAGCCTGGGTGACTCAGCCTGGGTGGCAGAGTGAGTGAGATCACATCACTGCACTCCAGCCTGGGTGACAGAGTGAGACCCTGTCTCAAAAAAGGAAAGAGGAAAAAGGAAACACACACACACACATCGGCCTTAGTCAGTTTGTGTCACTATAAAGGAACACCTGAGGAAGAGTAATTTTTTTTCACATTTTCTGTCACTCCTTTGGTAATTTATTTTAAAATGAGGTTCATTTGATTAACGTTTTTGCAGGTTGTACAAGGTGGTGCCGGTATCTGCTTCTGATGAGGGCTTCAGGCTGCTTCCACTCATGGTGGAAGGCAAAGAGAAGCTGGTCTGCGCAAAAATCACATGGCTAGAGAGTGGAAGCAAGAGAGAGAGCAGAGGGAGATGGCAGGCTCTTTTAAATAACCAGCTCTAGCAGGAACTAATAGAGGGAACTCACTCATTACCACGGGGACTGCACCAAGCCATTCATGAGAGATCTGCCTTCATGATACAAACACCTCCCACTAAGCCCCACCTCCCACATTAGGGATGAAATTTCAACATGAGATTTGGTTGGGTGGGTGGGTGGCATCAAACATTGAAACCATACCACAGCCTTAAAGGAAGAACACCAGAATTCAAATTAACACCAAACTGGTGGTAAGTTTACCATTCTTTTCCTGTAATGTGCCCTAGCCTAAACTTAATGCAGCCAGAAACTCAGAAGCGAATGCTGTGGTACAGACTGAGGGTGCTTCTCTACTTCTGGCCTGAGTTGCTCAGAGGAAGTGCAAATATTCAGTTTTGGTTTTTGTTTCATCTTTCTTCCATTCTCTTGTGCTCAGGCCCTAAGCAATCCCATGGTGGCAACAGCAGTGGTAGCTAGGGGAAACCATAATACTCAAAACTTTGAGAGAGGAAAACCTTACTCTCCGTTCAGTGCAGTAGTAGTTCCCACAGGATGGGGCAAACTCCCACTGCTTTTTTTCCTCTGCCTGTTTCTTCCTATTGCTTGGCCCCAGTCACAGTGCAACTGCAGATTATGGATAGTTACTGGTTAGAGGACTGAAAAGGATAGCTCAGAGAACCAGAAATTACCAAGAAGATCATAGAGAGAGAGAGGAGCTCAGAAAAGCAACAAAATAAAGTTGATTAAGTTCAAGGCTCATCCTACAACCTCAACAACCAGGAATCTCAACCTAATTTACATAACAAAAACGTTGATAACTAAGCTAACAGATAAACCTCTGCCAAGTACCGGGACTGACCAATGAGTGTTGCATATGCAAAACAAACCTGAAGCGCATTGCAAAATTGAAACAACATTGGAACCATAACCCACAAAAAAATGAGTTTAAAATTTACCTGAATCTACGAGATTGATTACCTGCTATAATAAAAATACCAACATTCCCCCAGAATTTAGACAAGACCCAGAAGCCAAAAAAGTAATACAGAAAACGTATAGGGGTAGGGTGCGTTGGCTCATGCTTGTAATTCCAGCACTTTGGGAGGCGGAGGTGGGCAGATCACTTGAGGTCAATTCTGAGACCAGCCTGGCCAACATGGCGAAACCCCGTCTCTACTGAAAATACAATAATTAGCTGGGCGTGGTGGTGTACACTTGTAATCCCAGCTACTCGGGAGGCTGAGGCAGGAAAAGTGCTTGAACCCGGGAAACGGGTTGCAGAAAGCTGAGATCGTGCCACTGCACTCCAGCCTGGGTGTGAAAGAGCGAGACTCAGTCTCAAAAATAAAATAAATAAATAAATACATAAATAATCACCTTATAAGAGACGCTGGTCGGGCGCAGAGGCTCATGCCTGTAATTCCAGCGCTTTGGGAGGCCGAGGTGGGTGGTTCACCTGAGGTTAGGAGTTCGAGAGCAGCCTGGCCAACATAATGAAACCACCCCCAGTCTCTACTAAAAATACAAAAATTAGGCGGGCATGGTGGCTCATGCCTGTAATCCCAGTTACTTGGGAGGCTGAGGCAGGAGGATCATTTGAACCCAGGAGGTGAAGGTTGCAGTGAGCCAAGACTGTGACATTGCACTCCAGCCTCGGCAATAAGAGCGAAACTACGTGTCAAAAAAAAAAATGTTAAAATAAGGGCGGGGCAAGATCATGGAATAAAAGCCTGCATTGTTTGTCCCCTCCACTGGAACACCAAATTTTAACAACTGTCTGCACACAGAAAAGCACCATCACAAGAACCAAAATCAGGTGAACACTCACAGTACCTGGTTTTAACTACATATTGTAGAAAGACACATTGAAGAGGGCAGGAGAAACAGTCTTGAATCGCCAAGGCCACCCCTCCCCCATCCCCTAGCAGCAGCTATGCAGTACAGAGAGAGAATCTGTGCACTTTGCAGAAGAAGAGCACAGCGGCTGGGAAACTTTACATTGAACTTAGTGCTGCACAGTCACAGTGGAGAAAAAAGTCCTGCTGGGTTCAGCCAGCGCCTGTGCACAGAGGGAGCATTTGGACCAGCCTTAGCCACAGGAGAATTACCCTCATCCCAGTGCTGGGAACTTGAGTTTTTTGGCAAGCCTCGCCACTGTGGGCTGAAGTGCTCTGGGGTCCTACATAAACTTGAATGGCAGTCTAGGGCACAAGTACTGCAATTCCAAGGCAACTCCTAGTGGAAGGCTGGGCTTAGAGCCAGTGAATTTGCCACGTGACCTAGGGAGACACCAGCTGGCACAGCAAAGGGAGGGCTTGCACCATCCCTTCCCCAACCCCAGGCAGTAAAGCTCGTAGCAATGAAAGTGACTCCTTCCTTCTGCCTAAGGAGAGGAGAGGGAAGAGTAAAGAGGACTTTGTCTAGCATCTTGGATACCAGCTCAGCCACAGTAGGACAGGGCACTGGGCAGAGTAGTGAGGCCCCCATTCCAGGACCTAGCTCTCAAACCACATTTCTAGACACATCCTGGGCCAAAAGGGAACCCACTGCCTTGAAGGAAAGGATCCAGTTCTGGCAGGATTAATCACCTGCTGACTAAAGAACCCTTGGTATAACCCTGGAATAACCATTAATGACCCAGGGAGTACACCATGGGCCTTGGGCTCTGAGAAGTGCTGGCTTCAGGGGACACCCAGCACATTCCCAGCTGTGGTGGCACCAGTGAAAGACTCCTTTTGTTTGAGAAAAGCAGAGGAAAAGTAAAGAGGACTTTGTACTGCACTCTAGGTACCAGCTTGGTTCTTGGGTTCCCCAAATCCAGGTATAGCCTCTTGGACAGCATTTCTCATCCTGGGCCACAGGAGAGCCCACTGCCCTGAAGGGTGAGTCCTAGGCCTGGCAGCATTCACAAGCTGATGGAAGAGACCTAGGGCTTTATATGAACATCAGTGGTAGCCTAGCAGAACACCCCATGGACCACAGATGGTGGCAGCCACAGGGAGAGGCTCCTCTGCCTGTGGAAAGGGAGGGAAGAGTGGGAAGGGCTTTGTATTGTGATTTGAGTGCCAGCTTAACTGCAGTAGAATAAAACATCAGGTAAATTGCTAAAGTTCCTGACTCCAATTGCTGGCTCCCAGAGAGCATCTTTGGACACACCCGGGTTGTGGAGGAACTCACCATCCTAAAGGGAAGGGCCTTCCTTGGGCAAGGTCCAGTGCTGTGCTGGCTTTGAGTCTGACACAGCACAGGCCCAGTGCTTGCATCACCACACCCCTAGCTCAACACAGAGACAGTGACTCCATATGTTTCAGAGAAAGTAAGGGTAAAGAACAAGAGCTTCTGCCTGGTAATCCAGAGAATTCTTTCAGATGTTATCCAAAGTCATCAAGGTAAGTACCCTTTATGGGTCTACAAGAAACACAGCATTATTAGACTTGGGGTCCAAGTCTCTTTGAATAACTGGAAGGCCTTCCCAAGAAGGACTGGCATGAGCAAGCCTAGATCGAGAAGACTACAATAAATACCTAACTCTTCAATGCCCAGACACCGAAGAATATCTACAAGCATCAATACCATCCAGGAAAACATGACTTTACCAAATGAATTAAATATGGCACCAGGGACCAATTCTGGAGAAACAGAGATATGTGACTTTTCGGATAGAAAATTAAAAATAGCTATTTTGAGGAAACTCAAAGAAATTCGAGATAACACAAAGAAAGAATTCGGAATTTTATCAGATAAATTTAACAAAGAGACTGAAATAATTTAAAAGAATCAAGCAGAAATGCTGGAGTTGAAAATGCAATTGACATGCTTAAGAATGCATCAGTCTCTTAGCAGCAGAATTGATCAAGTAGAAGAAAACTAGTGAGCTTCAAGACAGGCTATTTGAAAATATACAATCAGAGGAGACAAAAGAAAAAAGAATAAAAAAGCATGAAGCATACTTACATGATCTAGAAAATAGCCTCAAAACGGTAAATCTAAGATCCATTGGCCTTAAAGAGGAGGTAGGGAAAGAGCTGTGGGTAAGAAGTTTATTCAAAGAGATAATATCAAAGAATACCCCAAACCTGGAGAAAGATATCAACATTCAAGTATAAGAAGGTTATAGAACACCAAGCAGATTTAACCCAAAGAAGAACACCTCAAAGCATTTAATAATCAAACTCCCAAAGGTCAAGGATAAAGAAAGAATTCCAAAAACAGTAAAAGAAAAGAAAAAAAATCACATACAATGGAACTTCAATACATCTGGCAGCCAACTTATCAGCAGAAACTTTACAGGCCAGGAAAGAGAGGCATGACATATTTAAAGTGCTGAAGGAGAAAAAAAAATGTTTACCCTAGGATAGTATATCCAGCGGAAAGTATCTTTCAAACATTAGGGAGAAATAAAGACTTTCCCAGACAAACAAAAGCTGAGGGATTTCATCAACACCAGACCTGTCCTACAAGAAATGCTAAAGGGAGTTGTTCAATCTGAAAGAAAAGGATGTTAATGAGCAAGAAGAAGTCACCTGAAGGTACAAAACTCACCGGTAATAGTAAGCACACGGCTGGACACAGTGGCTCATGCCTGTAATCCCAGCACTTTGGGAGGTCGAGGCAGGTGGATTGCCTGAGGTCAGGAGTTCAAGACCAGCCTGACCAATATGGTGAAACCCCATCTCTACTAAAAATACAAATATTAGCCGGGTCTGGTGGTGTGCGCCTGTAGTCCCAGCTACTTGGGAGGCTGAGGCAGGAGAATTGCTTAAACCCGGGAGGCAGATGTTGCAGTGAGCCGAGATCACGCCACTGCACTCCAGAGCCTGGGTGACAGAGCAACATTCTGTCTCAAAAAAAAAAAAAAAAA
>NW_012104266.1:910124-927166 GCF_000951045.1 Mandrillus leucophaeus
AAAAAAAAAAAAAGAAAGAAAAACAAAAAAAAGTTAAAAATTAGGGGAACAAAGTTAAAGTGTAGAGTTTTTATTAGTTTGTGTGTGTGTGTGTGTGTGTCTCTTTGTTAATACAATCAGTGTTACACTGTCATCAATTTAAAATAATGAGTTATAAGATAGCATTTGCAAGCCTCATGGTAACCTGAAACTGAAAAACAACGAATACACAAAAAATAAAAAGCAAGAAATTAAATCATACCACCAGTGAAAATCACCTTCACTAAAAGGAAGACAGGAAAGAAAGAAGTGGAATAGAATAAAAAATAGAAAACCAAAAACAATAGAAAACAAATAACAAAGTGCAGGAGTAAGTCCTTACTTATCAGTAATAACACTGAATGTAAATAAACTAAACTCTCCAATCAAAAGTGGTTGAACGGATTAAAAAAAAAAAAAAAAAACACAAGACCCAGTGATCTCTTGCCTACAAGAAACACACTTCCCCTATGAAGATACGCATAGATTGAAAATAAAGGGATCGAAAAAGATATTCCATGACAACAGAAACCACAAAAGAGCAGGAGTATCTATACTTATATCAGACAAAATGGATTTCAAGACAAAAAAATTAAGGAGAGAGAAAAAAAGGTCACTATATAAGGATAAATTGGAAAATTCAGCAAGAGAAAATAACAGTTTTACATACACGTGCACCCAACACTGGAGCACTCAAATATATAAAGCAATTATTAGAGGGAAAGAGAGAGATAGACCTCTGATCAATGAGTTTTTTTTTGGATATGACTCCCACAGGTGACAAAAGCAAAAATAGGCAAATGGGTTTGCATCAAACTAAAATGCTTCTGCACAACAAAGGAAACAATCAAAAGAGTGAAGAGATAACCTACAGAATAGGAGAAAATATCCACAAATCATACATCTGATAAAGAGTTAATCTCCAAAATATACGAAGAACTCAAACACTTCAATAGGAAGTAAACAACCCAATGAAAAAATGGGCAAAAGACCTGAATAGATATTTCTCTAAGGAAGACATACAAATCAGCAACAAGTATATGAAAAAATGCTCAACATCACTAACCATCAGGGAAATGCAAATTAAAATCACCATGAGATATCACCTCACATCTGTTAGAATGTCTATTATCAAAAAGACGAAAGGTAAGTGTTGGCAAGGGCATGGAGAAAAGGAAACCTTTGTACACTGCTGGTGGGAATGTAAATTAGTACAACCAGTATAGAAAACAGTATAGAGGTTGCTTGAAAAATTAAAAATGTAACTACCATATGATCCAGCAATCGCACTTCTGGATATATACCCAAAGGAAATAAAATAAGTATCTTTAAGAGATATCTGCAATCCCTTGTTCACTGCAGCATTATTTACAATAGCCAAGCTATGGAATCAACCTAAGAGTCCAGCAAGGGATGAATGGGTAAAGAAAATGTGCTATTTGTATACAATAGAATACTATTCAGCCATAAAAAAGAAGGAAATCCTGCCATTTGTGATAACACAGATGAACCTGGAGGACATTAAGCTAAGTGAAATAAGCCAGCCACAGAAAGACAAATACTGACTGCACGATCTCACTTACATGTGGATTCTGAAAAAGCTGAGTTCATAGAAGTAGAGAGTATAAAGGTGGTTGCCATGGGTTTGGGGAATGGATGAGGAGACATTGGTCAAAGGGAACAAAGTGTCCAAGCACAGTGGCTCCCGTCTACAATCCCAGTACTTTGGGAGGCTGGGGCAAGAGGACTGCCTGAGCCCAGGAGTTCAAGATCAGCCTGTGCAACATAGTGAGACCCCCATCTCTACAAAAAAAAACAACTAGCCAGCCTTGGTGGCACACACCTGTAGTCCCAGCTACTCAGGAGGCTGAGGTGGGAGGATCACTTTAGCCCAGGAGGTTGAGGCTGCAGTGAGCCAGGATCATGCCACTGCACTCTAGTCTGGCAACAGAGCAATACTCTATCTTGTCAAATAAAAGGGGAGAGGGTGCAAAGTTTCATTTAGGCTGTATGAATAAGTTCTGGGGCTGTACTGTATAGCACAGTGACTATAGTTAATATTATAATAATGTATTGTATACTTGAAAATTGCTAAGAAAGTAGATCTTAAATATTTCTCCACAAAAAAACCTGTGTGAGTTGATGAATATATAAATTGGCTTGATGGTGATCTTTTCATGATGTATAATATATCAAAATATCATGTTATATATAATAAATATATACAAATTTTGTCAATTATACCCCCAATAAAGTTAGAAAATTGGAGGAAAAAAGAATAAAGTTGGTGAAAGTAGAAAGAGAAATTAGATTTTCCATAGTTTCAGTGTATCACTCACAAAATGATACAGGTTTACAGCAAAAAGAACTGGAAGACACGATCTTAGTCAAAAGATTAAAGCTAGCACCACCAATAATAGTATAAGTCAATCCTGTATACCACCTAATAGGAAGCCATGAGTAGAACATAGAATCTCTTCTGTGATTTTCTGGCCTCAAATTCATAACCTGTTCTAATCATGAGGAAACTTTGGCTAAACCCATATTAAATCACATGCTACAAAATGACTGATCTGTAATCTTCAAAACTGCCAAGATCATGAATAGCAAGGCAAGAATGAGGAGGTGTTCCAGATTTCCAGATTGAAGGAGCCTGAAGACTATGTATAATTCTAGATTGAAACCATTTTCTATATAGAACATTATTGGAAAATTTGAATGACGTTTCCAGGCAAAGGGTATACAGGAGTTCTTTGTACTATTCTTATAACTTTTCTATAAATATGAAATTGTTTTAAAAGTTTTTAAAGCCTAGAAGAATGTCTGATGTGACACATAACAGGCAACATATAAATGTTTACTGAATTAACTTCTACATTATGACACCCAATTTGGGGAAAAAATAAGACCAATCTCACAAATAGGTACGATGTATGCAATACTGGGAACATTCTCCCTAATACCAAATTATATCTCCATTATTAATCCCTCTGTGATAGTAAAGACTGAAGTAGGCACAGGCACTGAAATAGGAGAGAAAGAATGGAAAGGGAAGATAAAATGAAAAAGCAAAAAACTATGTATTTAGGAATTTTCATGAGATCCAGTCCAGGATGCAGGCTTTATCCTATCAAATCTCTCACATCTCCAAATCCCAGTATAGAAAAATACTATGGCAGTAACATGATTAACTGCTATCAACCTTGTCAGCAGACAAACTCATTTTTTTTCTTTCTTTTGTTGTATAGCATGAAATATGAAGCAAATGTTATCAAGATGGTTTGACAATAAAAGACAAAGCGAAGAAAATTTTAAGAAATATTCCATATTGGCCAGGTGTGGTAGCTCATGCCTGTAATCCCAGCACTTTGGGAGGCTGAGGTGGGCGGATCACTTGAGGCCAGGAGTTCCAGAGCAGCCTGGCCACCATGGTGAAACTCCATCTGTACTAAAAATACAAAAAGTAGCCAGGTGTGGTGGCACAGGCCTGTAATCCCAGCTACTTGGGAGGCTGAGGCACAAGAATCACTTGAACCCGGGAGGTGGAGGTTGCAGTGAGCCGGGATCGCACCAGTGAACTCCAGCCTGGGCGACAGAGTGAGACTCCATCTCAAAAAACATATATATATATATTCCATATAGCTTTTTCAAATGCCCTTTCTGGTAAAGAACAAAGGAAGTAAAATATTTCAAAGATCAGCTACTTATGTGGAACTGATCTCAAACAGAATTTCCAAAAGGTTGCATGAAGTAGTAATGATTCTTCCTGGAACTTGATATAGCATATTTTCAAACTCTTGGAGAATGCAGATTTCACTCACCATCTGGGGGAGCCTCATCAACATATCTTTACACTGCAGTACACACATAGATGCTCTTTGAAAATCCCCTTGAGCAACTGCCTGAAAAAGACAAAGAATGTCAATAACTGGTTAAAATGAAATTACAAGGTTATTTGTCTCTAAGTCGATTTTAGCATTTTAACTAGTATTTAAAAGTCTTATTTTGTTTTCTAATATTTTTAGCAATACTAGTTGTTCGAGCTAAACAAATAGTTTGCTCAAAATACAGAAGAATAAGTGGTAATCTTTGGTGACACAGAGTTGATACTGAATGACTGGGAGTCATTTACTTTTCTGGAAATGCAAAAACTGGTTGTACTACCTTATGTTATTATATTATGACATAATGCCAGGTCTACTAGATGCTTCTGCAACTTGAATAGCTCTTGTATTCACCTTTACATTAGAGGAATTAAGTTAAACAGCAGTCTTTGTCTTAAAACAAGCTCACAATAACCTCATAGTCTGAACTGCTGTGTATATCCACTACAAAAAGCAGCTTATCAATTAGCCAGACATGTGGCACATACCTACAGTCCCAGCTACTTTAGAGGCTGAGGCAGGAAAATTGCTCAAGTCCAGGAGTTCGAAGCTGCACTAAGCTAAGAAGATACCACTCTACTCCTGCCACAGATGACAGAGCAAAACCCCATCTCTTTAAAAAAAGTTTTTTAAGAAAAAAGAAAAGCAGCTTAGTACAATCTCATCATGAAGCCAAAGGAGCCACTCTGCCATTTATCATGTGTAACTTTGAGCCTTAAGCTCTCACAGATTGTTTCCTCATTCATAAAGTGAGAAAACTGTACTAGACTATCTGTAGGGTCCCTTTCATTTCTACCATTCTATGACTGAACACCCCCAAATGAATGAAAACATCAATCACACATTACTTTAGCACTTATAGAAGAGGCTAGTTTCAGTCATTTAAGAACTTAGTTGGCCAGGCATGGTGGCTCACGCCTATAATCCCAGCACTTAGGGAGGTCGAGGTGGGTGGATCACCTGAGGTCAGCAGTTTGAGACCAGCTTGACCAACATGGTGAAATCCTGTCTCTACTTAAAACACACACACACATACACTCTCTCACACACAAATTAGCTGGGTGTGGTGGTGGGCACCTGCAATACCAGCTACTCGGGAGGCGGAGCTTGCAGTGAGCTGAGATCACACCAATGCACTCCAGCCTGGGCGACAGAGCGAGACTCTGTCACAAAAAAAAAAAAAAAGCTGACAAAGCATTTTTGTAAGAAAACCGTGGATACGTACAAGGAAATAATAAAATACTACACTTGCTATTTTCTTCTCTTCTTTACGTGGTGTCAAATATTATTGTGCTTTGAATAATAAAAGAATTGAGTAGAGAGAAGAAAATATAAACAACACGTAAGACGCCAGTTTCTCTCTAGTTTTCTCTTCTAACTGCTGAATAGTAAGCCTGACATCTTGCTCAGTAGATACTCTCTTATAAGGCTTTAATACTAGATATTATTAAAGGGGAAAATAAATTGCTAACACAAGTGCCTCAATAAGCCATATCTCTTTACAGAGATTAGAAAATAATATCCCTTTCTACACTATATTCTATGAATACTTGCTGATTAATTCATTATTCAAGGTGGAGAAAATCTTACTATAAAAGAGGAAGGCTGAGTGACAACCCCATATCAGAGGATAGATGTTGCTGTGTGTTCTTATAACATATAAAACAATATGAGACTTTAATGTTCAAACAACTCATACAGTGTCTATCATTACTCAGATTTTTATCTTAGAGAAATCAAACTCTAATAATTCAGGCTAGTTTTGAAAATTTATTCGTCTTCTTATGACTAGAAATAAATATTTCAAGCCCCAAAGATAAAGATTTCAAGTAAAAGAAGTCTTAAAGAAGAGGCAGCACAATACAGTGCTGTAGTAACCTTTTGTGAGCATCAGACTCACCAGTGGAGCTTTCTGAAAATCACATGCTCAGCTCTCACCACTTGGAGACTGTGATTCATTAGGTGTGGAGTGATGTCCTGCCTATACTGATGTAGTGAAAAGAATATGAGCTTTGCATTCCCAGCTTTTCCACTTCTTGGCTCAGTGAACTTAGGTAAGTCACAATCTCTTTGAGGTTCTACTTTCTTAACTATAAAATAGGGACAGTAATGTCTACAATACAGGATGGATCTTATGAGGATCAAATGGGATCACAGATGTGAAAGCATTTCATAAACTGTAAGTCAGTATTTAAAAATGTGTACATTTTGGGCAGTCAAAACTACCATCAGGGCCGGGCCCAGTGGCTCACCCCTGTAATCCCAGCACTTTGGGAGGCCAAGGTAGGCTGATCACCTGAGGCCAGGAGTTCGAGATCAGCCTGGCCAACATGGCAAAACTCCGTCTCTACTAAAAATACAAAAAGTAGCTAGGCATGGTGGCACGTGCCTGTAATCCCAGCTACTTAGGAGGCTGAGGCAGGAGAATCGCTTGAACCCAGGAAGCAGAGGTTGCAGTGAGCCGAGATGGCACCACTGCACTCCAGCCTGGTCAATAGAGTAAGACACTGTCTCAAAAAAAAAAAAAAAAAAAAAGACAATATATTAAAATGGCAATAGTCCCCAAGTTGATCTATAAGTTTAATCCAATTTCATTAAAATTCCAGTTGGCTTTTTTTTGCAGAAATTAACATGCTGATCTTAAAATTCAAATGGAAATTTAAGAGACCTAGGGCTAGGTGAAACATTCTGAGACATGACACTGAAAGCATGATCCATAAAAGAAAAAGAAATCAATAAATTGGACTTTATCAAAACTGTATTCTGTGACCCTATTAAAAAGGACAAAAAGACAAGCTGCAATGAGACAATATTCGCGAACATTTATCTGACAAGGGAATCATATCGAGAATATATAAATAATCCCGTAAATTGAACAGTAAACTATCAATCGAAATAGAAAATAGACAAGAAAAATGACAGATATTTTGCCTAAAGGGAGATACAGATGGTAAATAAGTAAATGAAAAGATATTCAACATCATTAGCCATTAGAGAAATGCAAATTAAAACCACATTGAGATATCACTATATATCTATTAGGATAGCTACAATAAAAAAATTGGTCACAATACCAAATGCTGGCAAGGATGCAAAGAAATGGGATCTCTCATACATTACTGGTAAGAATCTAAATGGTGGCCGGTTGCAGTGGCTCACGCCTGTAATCCCAGCACTTTGGGAGGCCAAGGTGGGCAGATAACCTGAGGTCAGCAGTTTGAGACCAGCCTGGCCAACATGGCAAAGCCCCATTTCTACTAAAAATACAAAAATTAGCCAGGCATGGTGGCACACACCTGTTGTTTCAGCCACTCGGGAGGCTGAGGCAGGAGAATCACTTGAGCCTGGGAGGCGGAGGTTGCAGTGAGCTGAGATCATGCCACTGCATTCCAGCCTGGGTGACAGAGTGAGACTCTGTCTCAACAACAAAACAAAACAAAACAAAACAAACAAAACACAGAATGTAAAATGGCATGGCCACTCTAGAAAACAGTTGGCAGTTTCTAAAAAAAAAAAAAACTAAATATACCCTTTATGTCCACACAAAAACCTGTATGAAAATGCTCATGCCAACTTATTTACAATAGCCAAAAATTGGAAACAACCCAAATTCTTTCAATGGTGAATGGCTAAACAAATTGGTACATCCATAGCATAGAATTCTACATAGCAATAAAAAGAGAACAGGGCTGGGCGTGTTGACTCATGCCTGTAATCCCAGCACTTTGGTAGGCAGAGGTGGACGGATCACTTGAGGCCAGGAGTTTGAGACCAGCCTGGCCAACATGGCAAAACCCCATCTCTACAAAAAAATTAGCCAGATGTGGTGGCACATGCCTGTAATCTCAGCTACTTGGGAGGCTGAGGCAGGAGAATCGCTTGAACCCGGGAGGCAGTAGTTGCAGTGAGCCGAGATCACACCACTGCACTCCAGCCTGGGCGACAGAGCGAGACTCTGTCTCAAAAACAAACAAACAAACAAAAAGAACAAACTATTAACACATAAAACAACAAGGATGGATCGCAAAAAAAAAAAAAAAAATGCTGAGTGAGAACAACCAATATGAAATGGTTATATAGTATATTATTACATTTATACAATGTTCTTAAAATGACAAAATTATAGAGATGGAGACTAGGTTTTGGTTGCCTGGGTTTTGGATGACTGGAAAGGGGTATCCCTATAAAGGGGTTATGTAAAGAATCTGTGTGGTAATGAAATTGTTCTGTATCTTGATTGTGGTGGTATGAATCTACACCTACACATGTGATGAAATTGTACAGAACTATATAAACATACGTGAACACACACAAGAGAGTTCATATAAAACTGGTGAAATCTAAATAAGGTCTGTGGATTGTATCAATGTCTATTTCCTGGTTTTATTTTGCACTATATGTAAGCAAGATATTACCACTGGGGAAAAACTGGGTGAAGGATACACAGATCTCTCTTTACTATTTTTGTAGCTTCCTGCAAATCTATGCTTATTTCAAAAATTTTAAAAGTTTTTAGAAACACATTTGTTGGCCAGGCATGGTGGCTCATGCCTGTAGTCCCAGTACTCTGGGAGGCCGAGGCGGGTGGATCACCCGAGGTCAGGAGTTCGAGACCATATCTGGTCAACATGGTGAAACACCGTCTGTACTAAAAATACAAAAACTAGCTGAGCATGGTGGCGGCTGCCTGTAGTCCCAGCTAGCTACTTGGGAGGCTGAGGCAGGAGAATCGCTTGAACCCAGGAGGTGGAGGTTGTAGTGAGCCGAGATGGCACCACTGCCCTCCAGCCTGGGCAACAGAGCGAGACTCGGTCTCAAAAAAAATCAAATCAAATCAAATCACATTTGTTAACACCACCGCCAATTTCATCAGAAAAGACTAAGTATTTAGGCAGTGGCTCATGCCTGTAGTCCCAGAACTTTGGGAGGCCAAGGCAGGCAGATCACTCGAGGCCAGGAGATCGAGACCAGCCTGGCCAACATGGGGAAACCCTCATCTCTACTAGAAATACCCCCCCCCAAAAAAAAAGAAGGAAGAAAGAAAAGAGAGAAATGTGATGCCCCAATTTTGGAGGTAAGGCCCAGTGGGAGGTGTTTAGGTCATGGAGTCAGATCTCTCATGAATGACTTGGCTCCCTCCCCACAGTAACAGTGAGTTGTTCTTGCTCTAGTAGTTCCTGTAAGATGGCATTGTTTGAAAGAGTCTGGTATCACCCTCCCCTGTATCTCTTCTTCCCTCTCTTGTCATGTGATATGCCGGCTCCCCCTTAGACTTTTGGCATGACTGAAAGCTTACTGAGGTCCTTGGCCAGAAGCAGATGCTGGCATATGCTTCTTGTACAGCGTGTAGAACCATGAGCAAGAATAAATCTCTTTTCTTTATAAATTACCCAGCCTCAGGTATGCCATTATAGCAATACGAAATGAACTGAGACACCTTACTACTGAAACTGCTTTCTATGGTCACTATCATCTTCCTAAACATCAGGTTCAATGCCGTTTATTCCAACCTCATTTTCTTTTATTTCTCTGACGCACTGGCCACTGTTGATCATCCTTTTCTCCAAGCTCTCTTCTCATGGATGACCCACACTGTTCTAGTCCTCTTTCATCTCTGGTATTCCTTCTTTTTTGTTTGCTCTGCTTTTTGAAATTTTAATGTAATTAAATTTGATTTTTTTTAAAGACAGGGATTCACTCTACCACCCAGGCTGGAGTGCCATAGTGTGATCATGGCTCACTGCAGCCTCAACCTGTGATCCTCCTGTTTCAGCCTCCCATGAAGCTGAGACCACAGCCATGTGCCACCATGCCTGCCTAATTTTTTTTTTCTTTTCTCACAGAGATAGGGTCTAGTTATGTTGCCCATGCTGGTCTTGAACTCCTGACCTCAAATGATCCTCCCACCTTGGCTTCCCAAAGTGCTGGGATTACAGGTGTGAGCCACCATGCCTAGCAGTGTTTGCTGTACTTTTGACTGTACTCTCCCACCTCCTAACAACATGTAAATGTTTGTGGAATGAACAGGCTTTATTATCCTCCCTTTCCTGCCTCCAAAGATTCAATGGTTCAAGTCCTTCTCACTGAGCGTAAATGATTGCTTCCTTTATATGTCTCCTATATCTGTCCCTTCTTTCTCATTCTCATTGGTACTACTATAGTCCAGGCTTTCACCGGTTCATGGTTACACTATGCCTTGATTCTGTTTATTTTTCTTTTTCTTTTTTTTGAGACAGAGTCTTGCTCTGTCGCCCAGGCTGGAGTGCAGTGGCCGGATCTCAGCTCACTGCAAGCTCCGCCTCCCGGGTTTACGCCATTCTCCTGCCTCAGCCTCCGGAGTAGCTGGGACTACAGGCGCCCGCTGCCTCGCCCGGCTAGTTTTTTTGTAGGTTTCACCATGTTAGCCAGGGTGGTCTCGATCTCCTGACCTCATGATCCGCCCGTCTCGGCCTCCCAAAGTGCTGGGATTACAGGCTTGAGCCACCGCGCCCAGTCCTGTTTACTTTTCAATCAAGTCTTCACTAGGTGCCACCAAACCTCTTCCTAAACACTTTCAATTACCCCAGTACCTTTAGGAAAATATCAAAAGTATTTTTTCAAAGAGGTATATTTGGGCTTTCTCAACCTGGCCCTACTTACTTCTCCAGACTTAGCACTTATCGTGCCCTTGCAAAATACTTTCCTTCAGATAAACTGGTCACACTCTTCCTTAAACATGGCATGCACATTACTGCCTTATATGACTTTGTTCATGTGCAAACCTTTGCTCTGCCTGGAATATTCTGTGCCCTCTTCCCCACTTTCCTAAGTCTGTTTCTTCCTTCAAAGTTCAAATCATGCTCTAAATCCTGTGTGTCTTCCCCTACAACCCAGTCCACAATAATCTCCCCACTTTTCTACACTCTTGTAGTACTTGCCTGTACTAGTGTTTTTCAGTCTTTCACATTTTACATACTACTTGCCACTCTTTTGATAGGATGGGGGGGGGGTGGTAAAAAGATCAGAAAGGAATAATAGGGGGAGAGCAGATTCATTTGTACCACACACATTTACATAATATCTATTACGTGCTATACACTATGCTAGAAGCTGACAATACAGATTAATTTTTTTTACATTACTACTTTTTTAACTACTAGGAAAGATGGTGAACCAAAGTCCTTGATATAATAGAGAAAGTTGGCTTTCACTTGGCTTGTGTCTCCAGGATAGCCTCCATCATAGTCTTTATAGGTAAGCTCATAGCCCCTTCCTCAGTGTGACCTTGTCAGCTTCTACAGATGGTCTCACTTTAAATAGGGGAGGGAGCAGAAGCAAAATATATGATCCTTGCATCTGCAGATGATGCACAATGCAGAAAGAGGCACTGCCAGTAACCAAGGGAAATGGGGAATTAGGAGAAACACCAAGATCTATAGTTATTTTTACAATTCCGAAAGATTACAGAAGAATAATCTGGCACATGCATACACAGAAAAGTATCCTTCACCTTGCAAGTGGATATAGGGATTGAGGAAAAATAAAATGTTAACAATTGTTAGGAAGGTGATGTGACCACTTTAGACAAAGTCTGTGTCCCACCTAACCTAAGTCATTCATTTGGCACTTAAGATTTTCCTTTTTCCAGTTTTAGAACATGTACTTATGGCCTATCTCTCAAACTAGCTTATAATTTTCTTAAGGAAAATGACCATATATTATATCTCCACTCACACACAGCACTGAACACTGCATGTAGATCACTTATCTGTACAACTATTATAGTACCCAATTTTTTCTATCTTGTATATGCATCCTTTATCTCACCAACTAAACTATAATCCTTGAGGATAGGATATGTGATTGTCTGCATTACTCCACAAAACCTAGCATAGTAGTCTGTTCATAGAAGATATTCCTTGTCTGTTGAATAATTTAATAAATAATAAAGCAATTATCTAACTGGTTAAATGGTAGGTGCCTAGAAAAAGATAAGGCCTCTCAGGAGCTTTATTAGGACAGAGAAAACTCATTATCAAACACTGCTATTAACCGCCATTTTAAAGATGTCTTCTCCCAAGCAAATATCAACAAAACTCATAAACTCTAATGGTGAGAGTGTCTTAGAAATGAAAAATGAACTTACAGCAAAAGGAATTAGCCTTCACTTCAACTTCTGAAGATGTCATCACTTATCAAAGTCAAGAATTATATAGTTCTCATTACTGATTATAACAACTAACACTTTTAACCAGCTATATAAAGAAGATGCCATTTAGATATCAACATCCACTACACTGAAGAAATGCTACAAGACCTTCTGAAATCATAGGATCTTGGTGTTAAAAGGGACTTAAGGATCACAGTAGTCAAATTTCCTACCAAATGAAGGAATTCCTTCTGCAATGTATAATTATTAGGATACTCACATCTTTGCTTACAGTTTTCCAGTGAAAACAGACTTAGAATCTTGCAGGAAAGCTATTCCATTATACGATTACTATCACTGATAAAAAGCTATTTACATAAAGCCACAATTCGTCTTCCTAGAATTTCTACCATTGTTCTTCATTCTATCCTGTGGAGTTTAATTCCTTTTTAATACAATAGTCCTTAAAATATTCAAAGAGAGCTATCATTCCTACTGTCTTCTTTTTCTGAGACAAACATCACTATATTCTCCAAATATTTTTCATATGATATACTTTGTACACCAACCCAGTAATTTTAAAATGTGATGTCTAGAAGTTATCACAATATTCAAAATGTGAATTAACTACCTAGATGTGGACACTATGTATCTATTAACATAGCCTAGGGCCGTACTAGCTTTTTTTGCAGCTACGTCACATCACTGATTTAAGTTTGAGCTTGTGGACAATTAAAATACATAGGTCTGGCCAGTCGCAGTGGCTCATGCCTGTAATTCCAGCACTTTGGGAGGGCAAGGTGGGAGGATCACTTGAGCCCAGGAGCTCAAGATAAGCCTAGACAACATAGTAAAACCCTACGTCTACCCAAAAAGTATAAATATTTTTTTAACTAGCCAGGCACAGTGGCATACCCCCATAGTCCTACCTACTCGGGAGGCTGAGGGAGGAGGATCCCCTGAGCCCAGGAGGTTGAGGCTGCAGTGAGCTATGATTGGGCCACATTACTCCAGCCTGGGCAACAGAGCAAGATCCTGTCTGTAAAAGAACGACAAAAATACCACACATAGGTCTGGCCAGGCATGGTGGCTCACACCTATAATCCTAGCACTTTGAGAGGCCAAGGTGAGAGGACTGCTTGAGGCCAGGAGTTTGATACCAGCCTGGGAAACATAGCAAAACCTCGTCTCTACAAAAAAAAAAAAAAAGATAAAAATAAATAAATGAGAGAAAATTAAACAACCTAAATAAATGAAAAGACATCCCAGGTTCATGGACCAGAACACAATATTCGTAAGATAACAATATCCCCCAAATTGTTCTATAAATTCAATCCCTATCAAAATTCCAGCTGGCTTCTGTGCACAAATTGAAAAGCTGATCCTAACATTCATATGGAAATGTAAGGGACCCAGAAAAGTCCAAACAAATGTTAAAAAGAACAAAACTGGAGGACTTGCAATTCCCAATTTCAAAACTTACTACATAGCTACAGTAATCAAGACAAGTGTGGTACCAGCATAAGGCTAGACATATAGACCAATGGAATAGAATCAAGAGTCCAGAAATAAACTCCTACACTTATGATAAGTTGATTTTTGACAAAGGTGCTAAGGTCATTCAATATGGGGAAAGAATAGTCTTCTCAACAAATGGTACTGGGACAATTGAATAGCCACATGCAAAAGAATGAAGTTAGATCTCTACTTCACATTATATCTGAAAATTTACTTAAAACGGACCACAGATCTAAGTGTAAGTGCTAAAACTATAAAATTTTTAGATGTAGAGAAATTGGAGCCCTCAGACACTACTGGGGGAAGTGTAATAAAATAGTTCAGCCACTATGGAAAACATTCTGGCAGTTTCTCAAAAGGTTAAACACAGACTTAGAGTTACCATGCTACCCAACAATTCCACCCCTAGTTATATACCAAAGAAAATTAAAAACATACATACACACACTGTAAATGAATGTTCACATTAGAATTATTCACAATAGACAAAAATTGGAAACAACTCAAATGTTCATCAACAGATGAATGGATAAACAAAACATGGCATATTCATACAGTGAAACATGCAACAACACTGATGAACCTTGAAAACAATTATGCTAAGTGAGAGAAGCTAATCGCAAAAGACCACTTATTGCATGATTATATTAACATGAAATGTCAAAAATAGGCGTATCTATGGAGACAGAAAATAAATTCACGGTTGCTAGAGCTAGGGTCAGAAGCAATGAGGAATGACTGCTAATGCTGATGGGGATTTCTTTTTGGGGTGACAAACATGTTTTAAACTTAGCTTGTGGTGAACATTGCACAATTCTGTGAATATACTAAATTACTGAATTATACAGTGTAAATGGGTGAATTTTATGATATATGAATTGTATCTCAATAAATGTTACAAAATAAAAAGGGGACTTTTCTTTCTTGTTGTTATTTTGTTTGTTTTTTGAGACAGAGTCTAGCTCTGTCACTCAGGCTGGAGTGCAGTGGCACAGTCATAGCTCACTCATAGCTCAGTTTAACCTCAGACTCCTGGGCTCAAGGGATCTTTCTGCCTCAGACTCCGTAGTAGCCAGAACTACAGGTGCACACCACCAAGCCTGGCTAATTTTTTACTTTTATTTTTTGGTAGAGATGGAGGTCTTACTATGCTGCCCAGGTTGGTCTCCAATTCCTGAGCTCAAGCAATCTTTCCACTTCAGGCTCCCAAAGTGCTGGGATTACAGGCACAAGCCACCATGCCCAGCTGGGGATTTTTCATTTCCAGAATTGTGTAATAACAGAAAGCAAACTCATCATAGCTCAAATGCACACCTAAGTGTATGATGACAAAGAAATCCACAAGGTAAACAGAGGTAAAATATAACTTTAAACAGTGTGTGATCGCAGCAGACTTTTAGAAAGCATCAATAGACAACTCAGAACAACTGCAAATGAGAAGGCTCTTTTCAGGCAAATATTTTAGGCAGACTGTGAATGTAAGAGAGAGTCACAGAGACAGGTGTTTCAAGTAGGGACTGCTGCCATAAATAAATGACAGGTGTTACATGCAGGGGGTGAAAATGATGTTTAACTGTATATCAGTCTTCTCACCCTTAGCCACCCCATAGATTCCAATCAGCATTAGTAACATCACCTTCAGATATAACAGAGATAAAAAGGTCAAATTAATATCCTATAAAAGGCCAGTGACATCTGACTTTCTTCCAGTAGGTAATATATCATCTCTTTTACATTTACATATGGAAAAAATGCCCCACTGGAAGACCCTGTTGCCCATGATACCTACAGACTCTGCTTGGTAAGAAAGCACTCTGAAGTGGTCTCTCTCAACAGTAATCTTCTCCATGATCAAGTCAGCCTCAGGGGAGCTCCTTTGAATTAATTTGATGTATAATTGCTCCAGACTCTGAAAAATAAAACCACAGTACAATGTACCAATGACAATAACCACAGATGTTACTACTAATAATTGCCTCAGCTAAAAATCAATGGTAACTTACGGCCACAGCAGCTTGAAAACATTCATCAGCGATTATAAAATTTCCAACATCCAACCATTCTCTTCCTATTCTTATATTCATCTAGAAGAGAGAAATTAGAAAATAATTTTTAAAAATTCATACCTCCACCAAATTGGTTGGGGAATACTGGAGAAAATACTGAATCCTCTGTCCATATTCAGTCATGTAACTCACAGAAAACAAAAAGCAACAGTTAGCATTTGTTAGAGTTCTGTGTTCTACTTTGAACTCCACAATTTAAGAGAAATGGTCATTAAGACAAAAATAATAGCAGAAATTAATAGACTTAAAAACACATCTTCTGAGGAAATATTAAAAGAAAACATTGAGGTAACTTAGGAAGAGAAAGTTTTGAAAAACTTAATGCTTCACATACTTGAAGAAAGGTATATGATAAGCATTAGACTACTGGAGTTCTAGTTTTTAATTCCATCTGCAATAAAATTTGGATTAATCCAACAAATGTTTATTAAGTACCTTTACATTCAGTCTCACTGAAGGAGCTCACAGTATTGTAACTGGTAGATATCCCAACATGCACAAAAATGCAAAATGTGGAAACAGCCCTGGATGTGAACAGTAGGAACATCAGGCAGTAGGCCTCCCTAAGAAACGATCTTCCTCCCTCCTTTCCAGAAAGGAACAGAGAGTACAATTACTTTGGCTGCACAGAAACAGAGTTCTAGGTGGCTGACAACACAAGTTAATGAAAAACATCCAGTCCTACCTCTTCATCAGTCACTGGATTCAGGTTATAGTACACAGTGTGACACCATATTCATAGAAGATCATCACAGAATTTCAAATCAAATATGAGCAAGAATTACCAAACAATTGAGGGAAACCAATGCCATGAAAGGACATCACACTCAACAACAGAATATCTGAGAAAATAGAATTGAGAGAGCTAGCAGATGGAAACATACAGAGATATAAAATTATAATCCACAGAGTTAAATAATAGTCACAATCAATAACATGCCTTTTCAGTTTTATTTGGGATCAACACAGCTAAAAATGCAAATGTTAGAGGTGACAGAAGGTGGAAGGTTAAAGGGAAAGAGAGATAGAAAGAATGGAAATATCCTCACAAAGTAGCAAGTAAAGAGATAAACTCCAAATCTGATTTTTTTTAAAAAAAGAAAGAAAAGTTTAAATACATGACTTGGGCTGAGCATGGTGTGGCTCACGCCTGTAATCCTAGCCCTTTGTGAGGCTGAGGTGAAAGGATAACTTCAGGCCAGGAATTCGAGACCGGCCTGAGCAACATAACATAGCAAGACCCTGTCTCTACAAAAAATTTAAAAATTAGTTGGGCATGGTGGTGCACACCTGTGGTCTCAGCTACTAGGGAGGCTGAGGCAGGAAGATCGCTTGAGCCTGGGAGGTGAAGGCTGCAGTGAGCCATGATCACGCCACTGCACTCCATCCTGGATGACAGGCAATGTGACTCTGTCTCAAAAAAAAAAA
>NW_012104266.1:927958-928692 GCF_000951045.1 Mandrillus leucophaeus
AAAAAAAAAAAAGAAAGAAAGAAAAAAAAGAATTAGTTATTGTTACAAGCAGAATTATGTCCCTTCAAAATCCTACACTGTAGCCCTAACCTCCAACACCTCAGAATGTAACTGTATTTATAGATAGGGGCTTTAAGAAAGGATTGCATTAAAATGAGGCCATTAGGGCAGGCCCTAATTTCATCTAACTGATATCCTTATAACCAGAGGAAATTTGGACACACAAATGGACACAAAGAATGAGCACACACAGAGGAAAGGCCGTGTGAGAGGACACAGCAAAAAGGTGGACATCCACAAGCCAAGGAAAGAGTACTCAGAAGAAATCAAACCTGCTGATACCTTGATCTTGAACTTCTAGCCTTCAAAACTGTGAGAAAATAAATATCTGTTGTTTAAGCCAACCAACCTGTGATATTTTGTTATGGCAGCCCTCCCAAACCAATACAGTGATACAAGCATGTAACTAAGATACATAGAGAGAACCATGAGAGTGGAAACAGAAATGGTTACAGTAATAGCCTTAAAAGTGGCTAAGACATATGCACAAGGCAATTCATTGCAGCACCCAAATGTCTATCAAGGGAGGCTGGTTGAATGTAATAAGGTACATACAGCAACTGAAATACAGGTATTAAAAATAAGGAATATTTCTTTTTATTATTATTATTATACTTTAAGTTCTAGGGTACATGTGCATAATGTGCAGGTTTGTTACATATGTATACTTGTGC
>NW_012104266.1:929954-948370 GCF_000951045.1 Mandrillus leucophaeus
TTATATATAATATAAAAATACATTATATAATCCCTTACATGAAATGGTGTAATATTTGCATATAACCTATACACATCCTCCCATGTACTATAAATCATCTCTAGATGATTTAATATAATATAAATGCTATGTGAATAGTTGTTATACTGTATTTTTATTTTTTTATTGTATTGTTATCTTTATAAGACTTTTTGGTAATATTTTCAATCCATGATTGGCTGAATCCAAGGATTCAGAAACATACTGCCTATAAATTATTCTGACAAATATCAAACCTGAATCAGAACAAGCTTGTAGATCTAATTATCAGTTTATAGAAAACAAGGGTTAGAGGAAACAATGGACTATTAAGTGACACCATGAGGATGCACCAGAACCCAGAATTTAGAAAACTCTATAGGACAACCTCATTTCTTCAACAAATAAATCTGTTCAACAGATTTTTAAAAAAAAAAAAAAGAGAGAGAGAAGAAAACATGTAGTTTCATTAAAACAGACATATTAACAAAATACAAAGTATGGATTATCTTTGGTCCTGATTTTAAGAAACCAATTGGAGAGAGGATGGGAGGACTAGATATTTGATTTGGGGAAATCTTTGTTAGGTTTTATCAAGTGTGATAAAGTGAACTGGGTTTGTTGAATATAAAAATACATTGTCTTGGGGGACGTGGGGAAGCATTGGGACACAATTACAGGGTTGGGCAGGCCCCATCTGGTAGGAGTTCATGGGTGAGTCCTGGGTCCCCTGCTTGCTGAGGAGATGGATAAAGATGGGCTTCCTCTCGTGGGAGTCAGGCATAGACTTGATCAAGGTGCCAGCTATTCAACAGAAAAGAATGGTGACTTTTCTAAACCAAATTGTGGTGCACACTGTATAGTTCCTTAACTGCTCTTCTACATTTAGTGAGGAAAAACTGGCAAACCTTTATCTTTTTATCCAGAAAATTATATTGTAGATGCAAAGTTGTCATCTATACCAGGCCTAGATGATGGCACATTTGAAGTATCTCCTTAAAGTGCCACTAATGTCACAAATGGATCACGTTCTGAAGTCACCTCAGGGTAATAACAGCAGGACAGTACATAAGACTCTGGACCACAGGAAAGTCAAGTATTAGCAGGAAATAACTGTAGCTAAAGATTCAAGATATGTCATATATCTCAAAATGGTTCAAGTGAGTGTACCAGTGATGGCAATAAGAAACAAAATGATATCAGAAGGACTAGACCCAGATCTTCTTGAGACGTCAGATGCTCCAGTGCCTGATGGCAAAAGTGAAAAAACTGCAGAACAAAGTTCAGATAGCAAATCTTTTAGTGACTAAGCTTAATTTTGATAAGAATTACATGTGCATGCGTATTGCAAAATCATGGAACCAACCCAAATGCCCATCAATCAACAAGTGGATTAAAAAACTGTGGTATATATATACAACTGAATACTATGCAGCCATAAAAAGGAATGAATTAACAGCATTTACAGTGACCTGGATGAGATTGGAGACTATTATTCTAAGTGAAGTAACTCAGGAATGGAAAACCAAACATCTTATGTTCTCACTGACATGTGGGAGCTAAGCTATGAGGATGCAAAGACATAACAATGATACAATGGACTTTGGAGATTTGGAGGGAAGAGTGGGAGTGGGGCAAGGGATAAAAGACTATAAATATGATGTCTTGTATACTGCTCGGGTGATGGGTGCACCAAAATCTCACAAATCACCGCTAAAGAACTTACTCATGGACGGACGCAGTGGCTCATGCCTGTAATCCCAGCACTTTGGGAGGCCAAGGTAGGTGGATCACGAGGTCAGGAGTTCAAGACCAGCCTGGCCAAGATGGTGAAACTCCATCTCTACTAAAAATACAAAAATTCGCCAGGTGCAGTGGCAGGCGCCTGTAATCCCAGCTTCTCAGGAGGCTGAGGCAGGAGAATTGCTTGAACCCGGGTAGCAGAGGTTGCAGTGAGCCAAGATCATGCCACTGCACTCCAACCTGGGCGACAGAGTGAGACTCCATCTCAAGAAAAAAAAAAAAAAGAACTTATGTAACCAAATACCACCTATACCCCAATAATTTGTGGAAAAATAGAAAATAAATAAATAAATAAATGTGTTGGGGTACATTTACATTCTATAAGAGATTGAACTCTCCTAGTTCTAAAAATATCAAATGGCCATGTATACACCACCAAGCTTCCTCTATGTTTTAAAAAATTAAGCATTACAAGCTGAAAAAGAAATACATTGTCTTTTAGAAACACATACTGAAATATTTATGGGCAAAATTATACATTTTGAATTTGCTTAAAAATAATCCAGTGGGTTGGTCAGGCGCAGTGGTGGCTCACGCCTATAATCCCAAAACTTTGAGAGGCCAAGGTGGGCGGATCACCTGAGATCAGGAGTTCGTGACCAGCCTGGCCAACATGGTGTAACTCCGTCTCTACTAAAAATACAAAAATCAGCCGGGTGTGGTGGGTGGGTGCCCGTAATTCCAGCTACTCAGGAGGCTGAGGCAGGAGAATCACCTGAACCCAGGAGGCAGGGGTTACAGTGAGCTGAGATCATGCCACTGCATTCCAGCCAGGGTGACACAGCAAGACTCTATCTCAAAAAAAAATTAAAAATAATAAAAATAATGCAGTGGGGCCAGGGGTTTGCTATTCGAGGAGATATAGAAGAAACAAGAGTGGCTATGAGTTGATGATTACTCTAACTGAGTGATGGGTAAATGGGGGGAAATCACTGTACTATCTTACCTGTTTTATATATGTCTGAGCTTTTACAAAATAAAATATTTTAAAACACGGGGAAAAATATTTTTCTACTAAAAAAATGTATTTGCCCTAAGGAGCAAGAGAACAGATAAGGCTGGGTGCGGTGTCTCACTCTTGTAATCCCAGCACTTTGGGAGGCCGAGGCAGGTGGATCACTTGAGGTCAGGAGTTCAAGACCAGCCTGGCCAACATGGTGAAACCCTGTCTCTACCAAAAATACAAAAATTAGCCGGGCATGGTGGCGCATGCCTGTAATCCCAGCTACTCGGGAGGCTGAGGCAGGAGAATTGCTTGAACCTGGGAGGCAGAGGTTGCAGTGAGCTGAGATCATGCCATTGCACTCCAGTCTGGGCTACAGAGTGAGACCCTGTCAAAAAAAAAAAAAAAAAAAGAGAGAGAGAGAGAGAACAGATAGAGAGGGATGGAGCAGAAAATCACTTTTTATTACTTTAATTACTTTTCTGAACAACTTAATTTTACATAAACATACATTTGTATTTTGGGGGGTGGAAATAAATGTTTACAAAATTAATCTTTTAGGCCGGGCGCAGTGGCTCACGCCTGTAATCCCAGCACTTTGGGAGGCCGAGGTGGGCAGATCACTTGAGGTCAGGAGTTCAAGACCAGCCTGGCCAACATGGTGAAACCCTGTCTCTACCAAAAATACAAAAATTAGCCGGGCATGGTGGCGCATGCCTGTAATCCCAGCTACTCGGGAGGCTGAGGCAGGAGAATTGCTTGAACCTAGGAGATGGAGGTTGCAGTGAGCTCAGATCACACCACTGCATTCCAGCCAGGGTGACTCCTTCTCAAAATAAAAATTTTTTTAAAATCTTCTAAATAACAGAAATGTAAGAGGAAGACTTCCACTTTCAGCCATGATGGAATAGCTCAATTCAAACTGACTGTCCCACTCTAAACAACCCTAAAAGCTGGAGAAACTATAACTGTGTGAAGGCACTGGAGTGGCTACAATCTTTGAAATAAGGAAAACACGCAAGGTGAACCCTGAGTTCAACTCAGTTTTATCATATTATATATGATACAGGATTTATCAGGCTGTTGTCATAGCATTTTACATGGACAAATTCTACCACTAT
The DNA here is from genome assembly GCF_000951045.1 of Mandrillus leucophaeus. Lineage (NCBI taxonomy): Eukaryota > Metazoa > Chordata > Mammalia > Primates > Cercopithecidae > Mandrillus > Mandrillus leucophaeus. The sequence goes on from NW_012104266.1 coordinate 933,840, forward strand.
GTACTTATGCATACATTTTATAGTTTACAAAGCATTTTTCACAAAAACTCTAATTTTAACTCTATAACACTCTAAGGTAGATATTACCATTTTCATTTTACAAATGAGAAAACTAAGTAATCTTCCAATGTCACATAGCTAGTCAGTGGCAGACCTAACCCAGGTCTTCAGACTTCAAATCCTGTACTCTCTTCCTTATTTACTTAGTGCTTCAAATTTTTCATTTGAAAAACTCATTTAGAACTAAGTATTACCATTCCCTTAGATGAAGAAACAGTTACTGTATCAAGTTAGAGGTGAGAAAAGTAAAAAATAAATCATCAACCCAGAATTATAAGTTCAGTATTTGGTTCATTGAACCACTATAATAACTACAGTATTCTGAGAACTTTAACTGTAGTAAATATATCATTATAAAAGGAACACCACCAAAAAAGGATAGCACTAAAAGATTCAGCCCCCTTCTAGTTTCACACTAACTTTAACCATTTTCATAGAAGTAACAACCATCTCATTTCATCTCCACTTTCTCCTAAATTAAGACTTACCATAATCAGTCGTTGAATACCTTGTTCTGAGGCAAATGAGGCTTCACACATACTCAGCAACTTGCAAGCAACATAATGTACTGCAAAACAGTAATTAGGCAATGATAAACACAAAACATTCATTCTCCTTTTATATACACTAACAAAGATAAAAGATGATTGAAAGGAAGCCAGTTTTGTTATTAAAAATAAAAATCGTAAAAGCCTTTTTAAAAAATCAGTTTTCAAAAGTAAATGACCTGAAACTTATTAAATGGATCATTTACTGAATGCTTCAGTAAGAGATTTATTTATTTATTTATTTATTTATTTATTTATTTATTTATTTATTTTTGAGACAGAGTCTCACTCTGTCGCCCAGGCTGGAGTGCAGTGACGTGTGATCTTGGCTCACCACAGCCTCCGCCTCCCGGGTTCCAGTGATTCCCCTGCCTCAGCCTCCCGCGTAGCTGGGATTACAGGCGTGCGCCACCACGCCCAGCTGATTTTTGTATTTTTAGTAGAGACGGGGACTCAGGTCTCGAACTCCTGACCTCTGGTGATCCACCCGCCTTGGCCTCCCAAAGTGCTGGGATTACAGGTGTGAGCCACTGTGCCCAGCCTAGAGAGATATTTAATACTTAAATTTTAATTTCTTAAAGCCTTAGGTCCCAAAGACTCACTAAAAATACCTGATTCCACATGATGCTCTTGTGTATACCATGTTAACAGAAAAATAATTCTAAATTCAATTGACCTAAAGCTATTCGACATCTGACAAAATCTCTGGACATCAGAATAGTTTTTTATTTTTCTCCTAAAACGTGAAACTTTCTAAATATATATATATATAATTTTTTTCTGTAGAGAGGGGGTCTCGCTCTGTCACTCACCCAAGCTAGAATACAGTGGCATGATCATAGCTCGCTGTAGCCTCAAATTCCTGGGCCCAAGAAATCCTCCCACCTCAGCCTCCCAAAGTGCTGGGATTACAGGTGTGAGCCACCACAACTGGCCTAAACATACTCTTTTCTGTAGATGTCATAACAGTTCTTAAAGTAAATTTAGAAAATACAGACAACTTCATTATATAGCTCATTTTCTTTGAAAATAGGGAAGTTTGAATAATTATAACCTCTTTATTTCTCTAGTTTATTTCAGCATAAAACATATTCAAGTTTTAAAATACAGCTTCACAAATAAATGAACTAGTTACCTTTATGTTAGATGTCAGCAGCCATTCTACCTATGCTAACACCACTTCTAATTAATAGTCCTTTGAAAAAAAGATTTGCCTAGCAGAAATTACAGGGTAATTGAAATGGTCAGATTTCTATTGCCCATCATAAAGTGTAAAATCTATTCATCACTTAACAAAATTAATTTGTTCTAAAAACCACTTTTGGTAAAATAATTACTAATCGTATATTTATACTAACTTCAATTTCCAGTTCTGAAAATTTTTGAAAGTGTTTCTTTTTGACTGGACACAGTGGCTCACACCTATAATCCCAACACTTTAAGAGGCTGATGTGGGTAAATCACCTGAGCTCAGGAGTTCAAGACCAGCCTGACCAACAAGGTGTAACCACGTCTCTAGTAAAAATAGAAAAAAAAAAAAAAAAAACTAGCCGGGAGTGGTGGTGCATGCCTGCAATCCCAGCTACTAGAGAGACTGAGGCAGGAGAATCTCTTCAACCTGGGAGGCAGAAGTTGCAGTGAGCTGAGATCATGCCATTGCACTCTAGCCTGGGCAATAAGAACACAACTCCAACTCCAACTCAAAAAAAAAAAAAAAAAAGAAGAAGAAAAGGTGAAGTTTGGACTGGGCGGAACCCAACACAATGCGACAAAGCAGCTGTGGCCAGACTGCCTCTCTAGATTCCTCCTCACTGGGCAAGGCATCTCTAAAAGAAAGGCAGCAGCCCCAGTCAGGGTCTTATAGATAAAACTCCCATCACCCTGGGACAGAGCACCTGGAGGAAGGGGCATCTGTGGGCACAGCTTCAGTGAACTTAAACTTTCCTGCCTGCCGGCTCTGAAGAGAGCAGCTGATCCTGACAAGGAGGATTCTCCCAGCACAGCACTCAAGCTCTGCCAAGGGACAGACTGCCTCCTCAAGTGGGTCCCTGACCCCGGTGCCTCCTGGCTGGGAGAGACCTCCCAACAGGGATCTAGAAAAGCCTCATACAGAAGAGTTCCAGCTGGCGTCAGGCTGGTGCCCCTCCGGGACAAAGCTTCCAGAGGAAGGAGCAGGCAGCAATCTTTGCTGTTCTGTAGCTTCCACTGGTGATAACCAGGTGAACAGGGTCTGTAGTGGACCTCCAGCAAACTGCAGCAGACCTGCAGAAGAGGGGCCTGACTATTAGAAGAAAAACTAACAAACGGAAAGCAACAACATCAACATCAATAAAAAGGACCCCCACACAAAAACCCCATCCAAAGGTCACCAGCCTCAAAGATCAAAAAGGTAGATAAATCCACAAAGATGAGGAAAAACCAGTGCAAAAATGTTGAAAATTCCCAAAACCAGAATGCCTCTTCCCCTCAAAATGATCACAACTCCTCTCCAGCAAGGGCACAAAACTGGACAGAGAATGAGTTTGACAAATTGACAGAAGTAGGCTTCAGAAGGTGGGTATAACAAATTCCTCTGAGCTAAAGGAGCATGTTCTACCCAATGCAAGGAAACTAAGAACCTTGATAAAAGGTTACAGGAACTGCTAACTAGAATAACCAGTTTAGAGGGGAACATAAATGAACTGATGAGCTGAAAAACAGCAGGAGAACTTCGTGAAGCATACGCAAGTATCAACAGCCAAATCAATCAAGCAGAAGAAAGGATGTCAGAGACTGAAGATCAACTTACTGAAATAAGGCATGAAGACAAGATTAGAGAAAAAAGAGTGAAAAGGAACAAACGAAGCCTCCAAGAAATATGGGACTATGTGAAAAGACCAAACGTACGATTGATTGATGTACCTGAAAGTGATGGGGAGAATGGAACCAAGTTGAAAAACATAATTCAGGATATTATCCAGGAGAACTTCCCCAACCTGGCAAGACAGGCTAACATTCAAATTCAGGAAATATGGAGAACACCACTAAGATACTCCTCAAGAAGAGCAACCCCAAGACACATAATCATCAGATTCTCCAAGGTTGAAACAAAGGAAAATATATTAAGGGCAGCCAGAGAGAAAGGTCAGGTTACCCACAAAGGGAAACCTATCAGAATAACAGTGGATCTCTCTGCAGAAACCCTACAAGCCAGAAGACAGTGGGGGCCAATATTCAACATTCTTAAAGAAAAGAATTTTCAGCTGGGTGCAGTGGCTCACACCTGTAATCCCAGCACTTTGGGAGGCCGAGGTAGGAGGATCACAAGGTCAGGAGTTCAAGACCTGCCTGGCCAATATGGTGAAACCCTGTCTATACTAAAAATACCAAAAAAAAAAAATTAGCTGGGCATGGTGGCACATGCCTGTAGTCTCAGCTGCTCGGGAGGCTAAGGCAGAAGAATCACTTGGACCCGGGAGGCGAAAGTTGCAGTGAGCCAAGATCACGCCACTGCACTCCAGCCTGGGCAACAGAATGAGACGCCATCTCAAAAAAAAAGAAAGAAAGAAAAGAAAAAAAGAAAGAAAGAAAAGAAAAGAATTTTCAACTCAGAATTTCATATCCAGCCAAAATAAGTTTCATAAGCAAAAGAGATTTCCAAACAAGCAAATGCTGTCGGATTTTGTGACCACCAGGCCTACCTTACAAGAGCTCCTGAAGGAAGCACTAAATATGGAAAGGAAAAACCAGTACCAGCCACTGCAAAAACACACCAAAATATAAAGACCAAGGACACTATGAAGAAACTGCATTAACTAATGGGCAAAATAACCAGCTAGCATCATGATGACAGGATCAAATTCACACATAACAATATTAACCTTAAATGTAAATGGGCTAAATGCCCCAATTAAAAGACACAGACTGGCAAATTGGATAGTCAAGACCCATCAGTGTGCTGTATTCAGGAGACCCATCTCACGTGCAAAGACACACATAGGCTCAAAATAAAGGGATGGAGGAATATTTACCAAACAAATGGAAAGCAAAAAGAAAGGAGGGGTTGCAATCCTAGTCTGATAAAACACACTTTAAACTAACAAAGATCAAAAAAGACAAAGAAGGGCATTACATAACGGTAAAGGGATCAATTCAACAAGAAGAGCTAACTATCCTAAATATATATGCACCCAATACAGGAGCACCCAGATTCATAAAGCAAGTCCTTAGAGACCTACAAAAAGACTTAGACTCCCACACAATAACAGTGGGAGACTTTAACACCCCATTGTCAATATTAGATAGATCGAGACAGAAAATTAACAAGGATATTCAGGACTTGAACTCAGCTCTGGACCAAGCAGACCTAATAGACGTCTACAGAACTCTCCACCCCAAATCAACAGAATATACACTCTTCTCAGCACCATATAGCACTTATTCTAAAATCAACCACATAGTTGGAAGTAAAACACTCCTCAGCAAGTGCAAAAGAACAGAAATCAAAACAGTCTCTCAGAACACAGTGCAACCAAATTAGAACTCAGAATGAAGAAACTTGCTCAAAACCGCACAACTACAAGGAAATTGAACACCCTGCTCCTGAATGACTACTGGGTAAATAACGAAATTAAGGCAGAAATAATGAAGCTATTTGAAACCAATGAGAACAAAGAGACAACATATCAGAATCTCTGGGACACAGCTAAAGCAGTGTTAAAAGGGAAATTTATAGCACTAAATGCCCACATCGGAAAGCTGGAAAGTTCTGAAATTGACACCCAAACATCACAATTAAAAGAACTAGAGAAGCAAGAGCAAACAAATTCAAAAGTCACCAGAAGACAAGAAATAACTAAGATCAGAGCAGAACACAAGGAGATAGAGACATGAAAAACCCTTCAAAAAATCAATGAGTCCAGGAGCTGATTTTCTGAAAAGATTAACTAAATATCATAGATAGACTGCTAGTCAGATTAATAAAGTAGAAAAGAGAGAAGAATCAAATAGGCAATAAAAAATGATAAAGGGGCTATCACCACTGATCCCACAGAAATACAGACTACCATCAGAGAATACTATAAACACCTCTATACAAATAAACTAGAAAATCTAGAAGAAGTGAATAAATTCCTGCACACATACACTCTCCCAAGACAAAACCAGAAGAAGTCGAATCCCTGAATAGACCAATAACAAGTTCTGAAATTGAGGCAGTAATTAATAGCCTACCAACCAAAAAAAAAAAGAAAAAGAAACTCTCGGACCAGACACAGCTGAATTCTACCAGAGGTACAAAGAGAAGCTGGTACCATTCCTTCTGAAACTATTCCAATCAATAGAAAAAGAGGGAATCCTCCCTAATTCATTTTATGAGGCCAGCATCATCCTGATACCAAAACCTGGCAGAGACACAACAAAAAAGAAAATTTCAGGCCAATATCCCTGATGAACATCAATGCAAAAATCCTCAATAAAATACTGGCAAACCGAATCCAGCAGCACATCAAAAAGCTTATCCACCACAATCAAGTCGGCTTCATCCCTGGGGTGCAAGGCTGGTTCAACATAGGCAAATCAATAAACGTAATCCATCACATAAATAGAACCAATGACAAAAAGCACATGATTATCTCAATAGATGCAGAAAAGACCTTCAATAAAATTCAACACCCCTTCATGCTAAAAGCTCTCATATCTCAAAATAATAAGAGTTATTTATGACAAACCCATAGCTAATATCATACTGAATGGGCAAAAGCTGGAAGTTTTCCTGTGGAAAACTGGCACAAGACAAAGATGCCCTCTCTCACTACTCTCATTCAACACAGTATTAGAAGTTCTGGCCAGGGCAATGAGGCAAGAGAAATAAATAAAGTGTATTCAATTAGGAAGACAGAAAGCCAAATTGTGTTTGCAGATGACATGATTGCATATTTAGACAATCCCGTCGTCTTAGCCCAAAAGCTCCTTAAGCTGATAAGCAACTTCAGCAAACTCTCAGGATACAAAATCAATGTGTAAAAATCACAAGCATTCCCATACACCAATAATAGACAAGCAGAGAGCCAAATCATGAGTGAAATCCCATTCACAACTGCTACACAGAGAATAAAATACCTAGGAATACAACTTACAAGGAATGTGAAGGATCTCTTCAAGGAGAACTACAAACCACTGCTCAAAGAAATAAGCAAGGACACAAACAAATGGAAAAAAATTCCATGCTCATGGATAGGAAAGATCAGTATCACGAAAATGGCCATACTGCCCAAAGTAATTTATAGATTCAATGCTATTCCCATCAAGCTACCATTGACTTTCTTCACAGAACTAGAAAAAACTACTTTAAATTTCATATGGCACCAAAAAAGAGCCCGTGTAGCCAAGACAATCCTAAGCAAAAAGAATAAAGCTGGAGGCATCACACTACCTGACTTCAAACTATACTACAAGATTACAGTAACCAAAACAGCATGGTACTAGTACCAAAACAGATATATATACCAATGGAACAGAACAGAGGCTTCAGAAATAACACCACACATCTACAACCATCTGATCTTCAACAAACTTGACAAAAAAAGGCAATAGGGGAAGGATTCCCTATTTAATAAATGGTGTTGGGAAAACTGGCTAGCTATATGCAGAAAACAGAAACTGAATCCCTTCCTTACACCTTATACAAAAATTAACTCAACATGGATTAAAGACTTAAACATAAGACCTAAAACCATAAAAACCCTAGAAGAAAATGTAGGCAATACCATTCAGGACATGGGCATGGGCAAAGGCTTCATGACTAAAACACCAAAAGCAATTGCAGCAAAAGCCAAAATTGAAAAATGGGATCTAATTAAACTAAAGAGCTTCTGCACAGGAAAAGAAACTATCAACAGGGTGAACAGGCAACCTACAGAATGGGAGAAAATTTGTGCTATCTATCCATTTGACAAAGGTCTAATATCCAGAATCTACAAGGAACTTAAACAAACTTACAAGAAAAAAACAAACAACCCCATCAAAAAGTAGGCAAAGGATATGAACAGCCACTTCTCAAAAGAAGACATTTATGCGGCCAAAAAAACATATGAAAAAAAGCTCATCATCACTGGTCATTAGAGAAATGCAAATGAAAACCACAATGATGTACCATCTCACTCCAATTAGAATGGCAATCATTTAAAAAGTCAGAAACAACAGATGCTGGCGAGGATGCGGAGAAATAGGAATGCTTTTACACTGTTGGTGGGAGTGTAAATTAGTTCAACCATTGTGGGAGACAATGTGGCAATTCCTCAAGGATCTAGAACCAGAAATACCATTTTGACCCAGCAATTCCATTACTGAGTATACACCCAAAGGATTATAAATCATTCTACTATGAAGACACAGGCACACGCATGTTTACTGCAGCACTATTCACAATAGCAAAGACTTGGAACCAACCTAAATGCTCATCAATGATAGACTGGATAAAGAAAATGTGACATATATACACCATGGGATACTATGCAGCCATAAAAAATGAGTGCATGTCCTTTGCAGGGACATGGATGAAACTGGAAACCATCATTGTCAGCAAACTAACACACGAACAGAAAACCAAACACCGCATGTTCTCACTCATAAGTGGGACTTGAACAATGAGAACACATGGACAAGGGAGGGGAACATCACACACCGGGGCCTGTCAGGGAGTGGGGGCAAGGGGAGAGAGAGCATTAGGACGAATACCTAATGCATGCAGGCTTAAAACCTAGATGATGGGTTGATAGGTGCAGCAAATCACATGGCACATATATACCTATGTAACAAGCCTGCGTGTTCTGCATAGGTATCCCAGAACTTAAAGTAAAATAAAATAAAATAAAGAAAAAGAAAATGTTTCCTTTTTTATTCCAAAGTTCCAAAGTTTGCTAATCCTTCAGTATTTTCAAAGACTCTGGTCTCTCAATTATTGCCCCTTTCTAAAAGTATCTTGAGTCCCTCCCTCTCAACTTATTCCTTCTTCTCTACCTTCAAACGTACCCATCTCCTCACCTTGAAAAAAAAAAATCAACTAACCCCACTATGCTTCAAGTTTGCATCCATTTCTCCTCTTCCTTTGATTGACAAACTTCTTGAACTGAAAAGTCTGTCTACTAGCTCTACTGTTTTGCTACTCACTCATCTCCTTAAATGTCCGCAATGTGTTTTGCATCCTTACCACTTTACTAAAACTGCACTCTCAAAGATCACCTTCCTTAACTTCAGAGCAACATTTCATAATGGCCATAACCTTTCTGAAAAACATTACTCCCTTGGAGTTTCAGACCAGCCTAAGCAACATGGCAAAACCCATATCTACAAAAAATACAAAAATTAGTGGGGTGTGATGGTGCATGCCTTGTAGTCCCAGCTACTTGGGAGGCTGAGGTAGGAGGTTGACCTGAGCCCAAGAGGCAGGGGTTGCAGTGAGTCAGTATTGCACCACTGCACTCCAACCTGGGTGACAGAGCCGGATCCTGTCTCAAAAAAAAAAAAAAAAAAAAAAAAAAAATTACTCCCTTGGCCTGAAATATCCTGGTCCTTGTGTGGGAAATATCTTAGTCTAAGAACTTTGTCTGCTCCAATCCTCACATTCGTAATCCAGCTGTTTATAGTTATCACCAATAAGTCTTCAAGCCAAAGGCAGCTGAGGCTGAAACAGAATGCTACTTCCATATAAAGATGTTTTCTTTGTTACTGTAGCTCCGTCTTGTCTTCTCACCAGCCTGTTCCTGACCCCTCTATATTATAAACATCTTGGTTAGGTAATTGGTGACTGATACCTTTGAACATCCACTTTACTCTGCTCTACCCACAGCCTGAAATTGAATTGACTTTAGATAAACACAGGGTTGTACCCTCTGACATTTATAAATGTGTAAATTATTGTTTATCTAGCTTTAAACTATTCTTTCCGAAATCCTCAAACATAATTTAAGATTGGTATCTTTGTTCTGGTATCTTACCTTTTCCCTTTCATTTACTCCATACCATAAAATGGTATAAGAACCCTATAAGGAGAACGCACTCAATAAATGACTAATAAATCTCCAGTAGAATTTTTTTTTTTTTTTTGAGACGGCGTCTCGCTCTGTTGCCCAGGCTGGAGTACAGTGGCCTGATCTCCGCTCACTACAAGCTCCGCCTCCCAGGTTCACGCCATTCTCCTGCCTCAGCCTCCTGAGTAGCTGGGACCACAGGAGCCCACCACCACCACGCCTGGCTAATTTTTCATAATTTTAGTAGAGATGGGGTTTCACTGTGTTAGCCAGGATGGTCTCGATCTCCTGACCTCGTCATCCACCTGCCTCAGCCTCCCAAAGTGCTGGGATTACAGGCGTGAGCCACCGCGCCCAGCCAATATCGTGTAGAGTTTTTTGACTGTTCCTTTTGGTCATCTATCTTTATTCTTTTTATTTTAACTTTGAAGCTGGTAGATTCAGAGTTAAAATCTCATTACTTTGTTCTTCTCTCAATACCACTGATTAATTTTGGTGTGCATGAGAAGCCCTGAGATATTTTTCAAATTATAGATATGCCCAGGTTTCATCTTGCACCTAAATGAATCAAAACCACCAATGGTAGGGCCTGGGCATCTGTATTTTTCACAGGCTTCACAGGTGATTCTCATTTTTGGGGGGGAGGGGGAGAGACGGAGTTTCACTCTTGTTGCCCAGGCTGGAGTGCAATGGTGAGATCTCAGCTCACTGCAACCTCTGCTTCCAGGGTTCAAGAGATTCTCCTGCTTCAGCCTCCCGAGTAGCTGGGATTACAGGCACGCACCACCATGCCCAGCTAATTTTTGTATTTTTAGTAGAGACAGGGTTTCACCATGTTGGTCAGGCTGGTCTTGAACTCCTGACCTCAGGTGATCCACTCACCTAGGCCTCCCAACGTGCTGGGATTACAGGCGTGAGCCACCACGACCAGCCTGATTCTCATTTATACCAATATTTAAGAACCACTGCTCTTCATTTTTTTCCTCAGAGAACTCAACTACTCTTCTGTCTTCAACTACCACCTCTGTGTAAATCATTGCCAAATCTATAGGCTCAGTTCTGATCTTTCTCATAAGCTCTAGTCTCACATCTCCAACCTTATTGTCATCTCAAATGCAACAGGTCTAAAACTAAAACTTACAAGTCATTCATCTACTTCTGACTTTCCTGTTCATTGTTCCATAATTCCTCCAAGTAATAAAGAATTATAGCTTATAAATCTTCATGACTTATTTCATCACATAGCACATAATCCAGGCACACTAAATTTGTTTTTAAGGAAACAAAATATATTCCAATAAACATATTTTTGAAATAAAATTATTTTAACTTGGAGGCCTCCTGCACTAACAATCTGTTCTCCACTGTATCAAAAATAGTATGAGGCCGGGCGCGGTGGCTCAAGCCTGTAATCCCAGCACTTTGGGAGGCCGAGACGGGCGGATCACGAGGTCAGGGGATCCAGACCATCCTGGCTAACACGGTGAAACCCCGTCTCTACTGAAAAATACAAAAAAACTAGCTGGGTGAGGTGGCGGGCGCCTGTAGTCCCAGCTACTCGGGAGGCTGAGGCAGGAGAATGGAGTAAACCCGGGAGGCGGAGCTTGCAGTAAGCTGCGATCCGGCCACTGCACCCCAGCCTGGGTGACAGAGCGAGACTCCGTCTCAAAAAAAAAAAAAAGTATGATACACATAACAAGCACCCAAATATCTGATTAAGAACTGCTACGTGAACTGAGACAGTACATGGGACTCTCTTCTTTACTGTCTCTTGTCCGTTCTCTTATCCTTCCCTTTTCTTCTCTTATGGCTTGCCTTTCCCTCTTCTTCTCTCCCCTCTTGCCTTTCTCCTCTCCTTGCTTCCCCTTTTTTCTCCACTTTCCTTACCTGTTTAGTATTTTTCCTCTTACAGCACCCCCGCTTTTTTTTTTTAACATTCTCTTTTCTCTTCCCTAGCTCTCTCATCTCCCTGGCCCAAATCCCATCAACACTGTGTGGTTCTGCCCTCACCCCTTGCCTTCCCTTAAAAAAGAAAAAGAAAAGAAGAAAAGAAATGAGACAGTACATGGGAAGAGGCTGTGACAGCCACTTCATCTACCATATCCCTATTTGATAAGCAGTAAACAGCTAAAGCAATATTTCTTCATATGCAGAACGGTGAGTTAAGAATTAATGCACTTTAATATCACACAGTTCACCTGTGTACTAAGTTTCTTCCACTGATAAATTCCTAGCTCTTACCTCCCCATAACTACAGGATCTAAGGCTCCTGGGAGCAATGATATCAATTTATCTAAGAGTTAAAGAGCTAGAACTGTTCTCTAAACATGCTAATAGAGTGGACTCATGAGTAAGTATATTATTGATTATATTAAGCACAATTACCCTATATCTACATGGAAGTTGTATACAGTTTTGTTTATATTCACAAAGATAGTTAGTAGTAAATTCTATTTGTTGCATACAGATAAAAGTCATTTGTCTTTACAATGTCAAGCAGTCCAGAGGTTCACCCTTTGGTTTGTTACGTCAATGTATTCTTTATAATGAGCAATATACTTCCCATAAATGCATTTGCTGTCACTATGCCTATTGAAAATCAGTAACTGTCAGCACACTAGACTTTGCCCATTTAGCTAAAGCACTGGAACATTGCCAGACAGTGGACCACATTCAAAGCATCCAAGAAGATGAGTTTAGTTTGAGATTTTTGTTTTTTCGTTCTTGTTGTTTGCTCTCACAGGTAGAAATCATTTCCATAGTTTTTCTCGGTAACTCATTCCAATGTTTATCAATCCACTTCCTGAGGAAACTACTCTTTACACTTTTTAAAATCTGAGTATGTCATATGGTAACACTTATTCTATTATTAATAGAGGGGAATCTACTATTTGATGGTCCTTCAGAACCCTGAAGATTTTGATCATCTCCATGAGAAATAATCCATGTCCTTTAACATTTCTTTAAGTTCTCACTGTCTCACCTTTTAATCATCTTTGTTGTTCTCCTCCAGACTATTTCTTGCAGTGATACCTTTAAACGTTTGTTAATAAGGAGCTAACCTCTGAAAAAAATCATAAAACTGAGGGAGGCCATTTGCTTGAGAAACCAGCGTTCCTGGGTTGTTTTGTTTGTCTTTTAACAAATCTCTATCTAAGAACTGGCCAAAACATTATTTAAACTGCAGGAACACTATCCAATATATAGTAAGAACACTCCTCATAATACATGTCACAATATGTATACGTACATTTAATTTTCCGCTCTCCATTTACATGCCAACCTCCTCCTATGGTAAGTGCCCAGTTCCATAGGTTTACTGCCATTTCTTCAATCTGGTCAAAGAGAAACATTTCCTTAGCTAGTTAAAATACTGGCCACCTCCAACGGTATTTTCATTCTTGAATATCGTATGCTTATGCAACTATTATGGGTCATTTCCAGGCCCCCCATAATCTAGTCACATACTACCTCTCCCCTCAAAAACTTACCCACTGTTAACAATTATCTATTTCCTGAACACAACTTGTTCATTCCTGTCAATGTGTCTTTATTCATACTATTGGCTTCACCTGATATACCTCCTCCCTTTGTTTTTTTGTAACTCAAATCCATTTCAGTCTCACCAACAACATAAATGAAGCTTTCAGCAACCCTTACAGTCTACGTTGTTCTTTCTTCTTTGAATTCATATATTCATTAAGTTGTATACAACTTGGCAATTAATTATATTACTTTGTATCATTTATTCTTTAGTTGTTTTAGTTCTCTTTTTTTAACCCAATTTATGCACAGCAGTGGTACAAAATGTATGTTAGTTTTAAGTCTTTTCTTCCACGCCACTTTTCTCACTTACCATTCCACATTTTTCTGATGAGCTTCAGTTTAAATAGATGATTTATTTAGCACTTGATACAGTTTGGATATTTTTCCCCTGGCAATCTCATATCATAATTTGATCCCCAGTGTTGGAGGTGGGGCTGATGGGAGGTACTTGGGTCACGGGGGTGGATCCCTCATTGTCTTGGTGCTGTCCTCACAGTAATGAGTGAGTTCTCAGTCTATTAGTTACTGCAAGATCTGATTCTTAAAAAAGAGCCTGGTACCTCCTCCTCTCTCTTTCCTCCTCTCTCATCATGTGATGCCTGCTCCCTTTCCCCTTCCACCATGATTGGAAACTTCCAGAGGCCCTCACTGGAAGCAGATGCCAGTGCCATGCTTCTTACACGATCTGCAGAACCATGAGCCAAATAAACTTCTTTTCCTCATCAATTACCCAGCCTCAGGTATTTCCTTTATACCAATGAAAATGGCCTAATGCAGCATGGTTGTCATTTCACTTATTATTCTGGGGCTAATTATCATGTCCATCTCCATCACATAGTATCCTCAGTGCCACAGTTGATCAAATGATTTTCTTTTTTCTTTTTTTTTTTTCTTTTGAGACAGAGTCTCACTTTGTTGCCCAAGCTAGAGTGCAATGGCGTGATCTCGGCTCACTGCAACCACCTCCTCCTGGGTTCAAGTGATTCTCCCACCTCAGCCTCCCAAGTAGCTGGGATTACAGGCACCCGTCATAATGCCCAGCTAATTTTTGTATTTTTAGTTGAGATGGGGTTTCACCATGTTGGCCACACTGGTCTCGAACTCCTGACCTCAGGTGACCTGCCCGCCTCGACCTCCCAAAGTGCTGGGATTACAGCCATGAGCCACCAAGCCCGGCCGACTTTCATACTAAGTATTATTTCATTTGTATCACTAAAAACACATGGAGTTAATACTGCACTCCAAATTACCCAGAAGAACAAATGATTCGACATATTATGATGGGAAATGAACATCCAGACTAAAATAGCTTAAAGAAGCTACCTGTTTTGGCATTTTGGAAAGCAATTTGGAAATATATAAAAGTGTT
>NW_012104266.1:953165-955688 GCF_000951045.1 Mandrillus leucophaeus
ATCTCGGCTCACTGCAAGCTCCACCTCCCGGGTTCACACCATTCTCCTGCCTCAACCTCCCGAGTAGCTGGAACTACAGGCACCCGCCACCACGCATGGCTAATTTTTTTGTATTCTGTACTCTTGAGCTGAGATCCGGCCACTGCACTCCAGCCTGGGCGACAGAGCGAGACTCCGTCTCAAAAAAAATAAAATAAAATAAAACGTTGGGAACACAGAGCAAATTGCCTTTTATGATGTCAGAAATATTACATGTACCGTATAATTATAGCTAAGTAACATTTAAACAGTAAAACTATTAAAGAAAATATATTAAAATAATAGTTGTTATATTCAAGTGTGTGTTTGCATGTGATTTTGTATCCATTTTTTAAAACTTTCTGTAAAGTTATGTTACTTTATGATTTTAAACAATTTTTTGTATTTTCTCATATTGTGTTAGAAAGGATAAGATAAACTATGATTGTAAATACTTCATAATCACAAAACATATTTATTCAACACATGTGTCAGCCAGGATGACATGGTGAAACCCCGTCTCTACTAAAAAATACAAAAACTTAGCCGGGCGAGGTGGCGGGCGCCTGTAGTCCCAGCTACTCGGGAGGTTGAGGCAGGAGAATGGCGTAAACCCAGGAGGTGGAGCTTGCAGTGAGCTGAGATCCGGCCACTGCACTCCAGCCTGGGCGACAGAGTGAGACCTGTCTCTAAAAACAAAAAAAAACACATGTGTATTAAGCACCTAAGATGTGGCAGGTTTTGTCGTAGGTTTACATAAATGTATAATGATAAGCATGGTAAATACATGCTGCAGACAGAAGTAAATAATATGAAGATTAGACTTTCCAGAAAGAAAATAAATTCAAGGCATTTCCAAAACCAAGCAGATCTTCATGAAAAATAAGACCAAACTCTTATGGCTCATGCCTATAATTCTAACAGTGGGAGGCCGAAGAGGGTAGACTGCTTGAGCTCAGGAGTTCGAGACTAGCCTGTGCAACATGGAGAAACCCTATCTCTATGAAAAATACAAACAATTAGCTAGGCATGGTGGCACACGCCTGCAGTCCCAGCTACTTGGAAGGCTGAGGGGGATCACTTGAGCCCAGGAGGTCGAGGCTGCAGTGAGCCGAGATCATGCAACTGCACTCCAGACCAAGACACTGTTTCAAAATACAAACAAACAAACAAACAAACCCAAACTCTTGGAATCTTATAATTTGTTTTCACTAACAGCTAAGTACAGTAAGAGGTTATAATCTAAAAAGAGATTTACAGCCGGGCACAGTGGCTCACACCTGTAATCCCAGCAATTTGGGAGGCCGAGGTGGGTGGATCTCTTGAGGCCAGGAGTTCGAGACCAGCCTGGCCAACATGGCAAAACCACATCTCTTCTAAAAACACAAAAATTAGCCAGGTGTGGTGGTGCCTGCCTGTAATCCCAGCTACTTGGGTGGCTGAGGCACGAGTACTGCTTCAAACCAGGAGGCAGAGGTTGCAGTGAGCTGAAACCCTGACACTGCACTCCAGCCTGGGCAACAGAATGTGATAGTCTAAAAAATAAATAAATAAATAAAATAAAAAACTGAGATACCACCTCACAGTACTAGGATGACTACTATCAATTAAAAAACAGAACAACAAGTATTGGTGATAATGTGAAGAAACTGGTACCCTTGTTCACTATTAATAGAAATGTAAAATGCTATAGTTGCTATGGAAAACAGTATGGCGGTTGCTCAAAAAATTAAAAACAGAATTGTCGTATGATACAGCAATTCCAATTCTGGGTGTATATCCAAAAGAATTGAATGCAGGGACTTGATCAGAAATTTCCATACCAATGCTCATAGCAACATTATTCACAATAGGCAAAAGGTAGATGCAACCCAAGTGTCCATCAACAAATGAATGGATAAACAAAATGTGGTATACACATACAATGGATTATTCAGTCTTAAAAAGGAAGAAAATTCTGACACATGCTGCAACACGGATGAACCTGGAAGACATTATACTAAGAGAAATAAACCAGTCACAAAAAGACAATTATTATATGATTCCACTTACATGAGGTACTGAGAATAGTCAAATTTATAGAGACAGAAAGTAGAATGGTGGTTGACAAGCTGATCTCAAAATTCGTAAGAATTTTAGAGGGCAAGGGGGAGTTGCTTAATGAGTATAGAGTTTCAGTTTTGCAAGATGAAAAGGGTTCTGGAGAATGGCTGCACAATGTGAACATACTTAACACAAGGAAACTATACACCTAAAAATGATTAAGACAGTAAATTTTATGTTATGTGTGTTTTACCACAATAAAAAACACAACGAGATAAGATAACACTTCAAACCCACTAAAATGACTATAACCAAAAAGACAAATAATGAAAAATGTCAGCAAGGAGGTGGAAAAACTGGATCCCTCTATCCCTCTTTTTTTTTTTTTTTTTTTTTTTTGAGACGGAGTCTCGCTCTCTCGCCCAGGCTGGAGTTCTGTGGTGTGATCTCGGCTCACTGCAA
>NW_012104266.1:958681-974453 GCF_000951045.1 Mandrillus leucophaeus
AAACAATAAGCATGATGTAGAATCTCAATTGATGCCTTTCATATTATCAAAAAAATTTTTTCAAACTCATGTGACATAAGTGTCCATAAGCTACATAGTTCTAATTTATTGCAACATTCCTGAGCCTCAGATTAGCAAAAATGTTATTAATATTCATAACAGTACCATAAAAGCACCTTCTAAAAGATTTTTAAGCTGCTAAAATAAACAGAACTTTTACCTTGCTACAATAAAAAATAAATCAGCTACAAAAATTTCAGTTAAACAAATGCTTGAGGTGATGGATATCCTATTTACCCTGATGTGATTATTACACATTGTATGTCTGTATCAAAATATCTCATGTATCCCATAAATATATACACCTACTATGTACTCATAAAAATAAAAATTAAAAATCAAAATTCTAGCTAAACATAAGACTATAGATTCAAATAAAGACTTCACAAAGCAAATTATGTTCAATTATGTTAAAATACCACATATTTTAAATACTTTAGGTGAAAAAATATATATGAAAAGAAAAAATACAAAAATTAGCCAGGCATGGTGGCGCGTGCCTGCAGTCCCAGCTACTCTAGAAGGTGAGACAGGAGAATCGCTTGAACCCAGGAGGCAGAGGTTGCAGTGAGCTGAGATTGACCACTGCACTCCAGCCTGGGCAACAGAACAAGACTCTATCTAAAAAAACAAAAAAACAAAAAACAAAAAAAGAAAAGAAAAAAGAAAAAAATCCTCTATCTTTCTTTCTCCCATAAGTTGTTTAATGGAAAGACTGCTATTAATATCTTGACTCCTCTAAGATTAGGTAAGTATTGGGCTGAGGGACATATATTTATATAGACCTTGCTCAAAATATTGATAGCAGAATCAGGGAGATTTTAAAATTGATGTTTTTAAAAATACAAATATTGTTTAAAAACAGATTTTAAAAAATATTTTTGAGAAGAAAACAAAACCCCAATATAAACTTTCATTTGTTTGTTTTGTTTTGAAGTCAGAGTCTCACTCTGTCACCTAGGCTGGAGTGCAGTGGCCGATCTTGGCTCACTGCAATCTCCGCCTCCCAGGTTCAAGCAATTCTGCCTCAGCCTCCTGAGTAGCTGGGATTACAAGCACATGCCACCAATATACGTTTTTAATTTGAGTTCCTTTTTTAAAAAAAACGGCCTGGCCAGCCGTGGTGGCTCATGCCTGTAATCCTAACAGTTTGGGAGGCTGAGGCAGGTCTGTCTCTTATACACATCTGAGACGGGGTTTCACGGTGTTAGCCAGGATGGTCTTGATCTCCTGGCCTCGTGATCCGCCTGCCTTGGCCTCCCAAAGTGCTGGGATTACAGGCATGAGTCACCACCAACTGGATCCCTCTTATACTGCTAGTGGGAATGTGAAATGGTACAGCCATTTTGGAAAACAATCTGGTAGTTCATCAAAAGTTTAGAGTTAACACATGGCCCAGCAATTTCATTCTTAGGTACAAACCTAAGAAAAATAAAAACATAAAAATCTGTACATGAGTATTTATAGCAGGATTATTCATAATAGCCAAAAGGTGGAAGCAATGAAAACGTTCATCAATAGATGAATGCACAAACAAAATATGGTATAGCCATACAATGGGATATTATTCAGTCATAAAAATGTATGAAGTACAAATACATGCAACAACATGGATGAACTTTGAAAACATGGGGCTAAGTGAAAGCAGTCAGTAAACCACACATTGTATGATTTTATTTATATAAAATGTCCTCATTAGGCAAAACCATAGAGACCAAAAGTAGATTAGCGGTTACCTAGGGCTGAGGGTGAGGGAGGGAAGGGGATGGGAGGAAATGGAGAGTGTTTGTGAATGGGCGTGGTTTCTTTTTGAGGTGGTGAAAATATTCTAAAATTAACTAACCGTGGTGATAGGTGCACAACAACTCTGGGAAATACTAAAAACTATTGAATTGCATACTTGAAATGGGTGAATTGCATGGTATGTAAATTATATCTAAATAAAGGTATTTATATATACATAAACACATACATACATATATAGATACATATATATATAAAGAGGAAGAGAGATTTACAATAAACTTTCTTCTCACCTTTCCATATAAGTAATCACCAAAATGCAAGTATTTGCCCAAGGTAAATGTTCTCAAAAGTGTTTCAAGCCTCAAGACAATTTCCGTATTAAGTAAGTAACAGACCTTCATTTAAACATTAGAAAATTACCCCCCAAAAAAGCACTTCTGAAGGCTTATAGTCAACTGAGTTCTCCACTACTGGGTGGCTCCACTACTTTGCTGCAAAGGGAAGGAAAAGAGAACTCGTGTGTGCCCAGGACCTTATGTATGCTATTTTGTTTACTATTCACAACAACACTTAGAGGTGGGTATTACTATTATCATTTAACAGATGAGAAAACTGAAGCCTGGAGAGGTTAATAAATATTAATAATATATAACATTACTAATAAATAATAAATGTTTAAACTTGAGCACATATTTTTCCATTGGTTTCTAAAATTTTTTTCCCCTAAATTAGGTGTGAACATCCAAAAATAGATTTTTATATGTTTAGCAAGGGTTAAGACTACTTTTTTACCTATATAATACATTGGTTAAAATGAAGAATTATCAAAACTTGTCATAAACAGAATTATTTTTATACTAACCTGAGCGTCTGTTATTTCAGCCATAGACTCCCTGTTGATATTTGCTATGTCTCTGAAGAGTCTATCAATTGCCTCTGGTATGTTAGGTGAATTATCACTTGCAACCAGGTTTTCAACAACTTCTGAAATAACAATGGATGATACATGTGCTGTGAACTATTACCATTGGCTAAAAGTAGCAAATCATTTTTAAATCTATTCCTAAATCATTGGCCAAATGAATATAGCATGAAGGAACTTGATCCTTAGAGTAAAACCAAACTGGAGATTTAAAGTTTATTTAAGCGAGAGTATAATTTTCAAATAAAATTTGCATTCTTTGGGAGTCACTTGTTTATAACTTAATCATTATTCATTCTCAGAAAGGAAAATGCATTGACTTCACTAATAGTAAAGTTATTAGGTAATATTAAAAGTACAAAACAGGCCAAGCATGGTGGCACACATCTTTAGTCCTAGCTAGTCCAAAGGCTGAGTTGGGAGGATCACTTGAGTCCAGGAGTTCAAGAATACGGTGAGCTATGATCCTGCCACTGTACTCCATCCAGCAAGGGCTACAGAGTGAGACCCTTTCTCTAAAACAAACAAAAAAACCCTACAAAACTGAACTTAACAGTGTCTTCAAAACTAGAAAATGTAGAAAATCTGAAAGATCTGGATATGTGCCCTGTAAAACTGAAAAACTTATTAATATTTTCAAGCATTAGACAGACATAGCAAACTGCTGGCTCTGAAGTCTTGACCTTACTTTGTGAGAAAAAAAAAAATGACATGCTCAATTAGCAATAACATTAACCAGCTATTGAATCTGCACAAATGATGTCACCATTTTCTAAATGGTCTCAGCTCCAGACTCCACATAGCTGAATCTTACTAGGCCATGGAATTCCTTAAAACCCAAGCATTAGCTGTGCACAATGTTCCACGCCTGTAGTACCAACTACTCAGGTGGCTGTGGCAGGAGGATCCCTTGAGCCCAGGAGTTTGAAACAGGCTGGGCAACATAGCAAGACACCATTTAAAAAAAACAAAAAACAAAAACAAACAAAAAAAAAAACACTAAAACTAGGCCAGGCGCAGTGGCTCATGCTTGTAATCCCAGCACGTTGGGAGGCTGAGGTAGGCGGATCACTTCAGACCAGGAATTCGAGACCAGCCTGGTCAACATGGCAAAACCCCATCTCTATTAAAAATACAAAAATTAGCTGGGTGTGATGTGCTCGCCTGTAATCCCAGCTACTGGGGTGGCTGAGGCATAAGAATTGTTTGAGCCTGGAGGTTGAGGTTGTAGTTAGCTCAGATCGTGCCACTGAATTCCAGCCTGGACAACAGAGCAAGACTGTGTCTCAAAAAAAAAAAAAAAAAAAAAAAAAAACCCTAAAAAAAAACAATAAGCATGATGTAGAATCTCAATTGATGCCTTTCATATTATCAAAAAAATTTTTTCAAACTCATGTGACATAAGTGTCCATAAGCTACATAGTTCTAATTTATTGCAACATTCCTGAGCCTCAGATTAGCAAAAATGTTATTAATATTCATAACAGTACCATAAAAGCACCTTCTAAAAGATTTTTAAGCTGCTAAAATAAACAGAACTTTTACCTTGCTACAATAAAAAATAAATCAGCTACAAAAATTTCAGTTAAACAAATGCTTGAGGTGATGGATATCCTATTTACCCTGATGTGATTATTACACATTGTATGTCTGTATCAAAATATCTCATGTATCCCATAAATATATACACCTACTATGTACTCATAAAAATAAAAATTAAAAATCAAAATTCTAGCTAAACATAAGACTATAGATTCAAATAAAGACTTCACAAAGCAAATTATGTTCAATTATGTTAAAATACCACATATTTTAAATACTTTAGGTGAAAAAATATATATGAAAAGAAAAAATACAAAAATTAGCCAGGCATGGTGGCGCGTGCCTGCAGTCCCAGCTACTCTAGAAGGTGAGACAGGAGAATCGCTTGAACCCAGGAGGCAGAGGTTGCAGTGAGCTGAGATTGACCACTGCACTCCAGCCTGGGCAACAGAACAAGACTCTATCTAAAAAAACAAAAAAACAAAAAACAAAAAAAGAAAAGAAAAAAGAAAAAAATCCTCTATCTTTCTTTCTCCCATAAGTTGTTTAATGGAAAGACTGCTATTAATATCTTGACTCCTCTAAGATTAGGTAAGTATTGGGCTGAGGGACATATATTTATATAGACCTTGCTCAAAATATTGATAGCAGAATCAGGGAGATTTTAAAATTGATGTTTTTAAAAATACAAATATTGTTTAAAAACAGATTTTAAAAAATATTTTTGAGAAGAAAACAAAACCCCAATATAAACTTTCATTTGTTTGTTTTGTTTTGAAGTCAGAGTCTCACTCTGTCACCTAGGCTGGAGTGCAGTGGCCGATCTTGGCTCACTGCAATCTCCGCCTCCCAGGTTCAAGCAATTCTGCCTCAGCCTCCTGAGTAGCTGGGATTACAAGCACATGCCACCAATATATGTTTTTAATTTGAGTTCCTTTTTTAAAAAAAACGGCCTGGCCAGCCGTGGTGGCTCATGCCTGTAATCCTAACAGTTTGGGAGGCTGAGGCAGGTAGATTGCTTGAGCTCAGGAGTTTGAGAACAGCCTGGGGAACATAGTGAGACTTCATCTCCACAAAAAACTTAAAAATTAGCTGGGTGTGGTGGCTCACACCTGTAGTTCCAGTTTCTCGATGGCTGAGGTGAGAGGATCACTCCAGCCCAGGAGGTGGAAGCTGCAGTTAAGCTATGATCAAGCCACGGCACTCCAACTGGGTGACAGAGCAAGACCTTGTCTCTCAAAAAAAAAGAAAAAAAAATCCTAAGATATTATTGTAGAATACCAATAATAGTTTCTGGTTAGTTTATGAGACTATGAAGACATATATTTTGATTTGTGAATGTTCTCTTAAGTGGTTAATGTTTTATTAACTCATTTTTGTCTAAATAATTCTGATCCTTTCAAAACACATTTTCAGTGTTATTCAGCTGAGCAACTTCACTGACACCAGCTGAGGCAATGACAGCATTGCAGTCCTTCAAGGATAAAATGCAGTAAGCAAAACTGGGTAAGTGATAGAGATCACACAGCTGAAAGGTTGAGAGTTACACTATAAAGAAGAGATTTGCATCTGGGAGAAGCTCAGAAAAGAAAATCTATTTTTTTGTTTCTGTCTTTGTTTTGAGACAGGATCTTGCTATGTTGCCCACCCTGGCCTCAAACTCTTGGGCTTAAGTGATTCTCCCATCCGAGTAGCTGGCATTGCAGGTGTGTGCCACTGCACCCGATGAAAATAACTTCTATAAATGCAGTCTACGACTGGGCAAAGTGTCTCATGCTTGTAATCCCAGCAATTTGGGAGGCCAGCGCAAGAGGATTGCTTGAGCCCAGGAGTTCGAGACTACCCTGGGCAATATAGGGAGACCCCCATCTTTACAAATAAATAAATTAAATTAGCTAGGCACGGTAGCCCACAACTGTGGTCCCAGTTACTCGGGTGGCTGAGGTGGGAGGATCGCTTGAGCCTGGGAGGTTGAAGCTACAGTGAGCTGTGATCACGCCATCACACTCCAGCCTGAGTGACAGAGACTCTGTTTCAAATACAAAATGCAGTCTACTCCTGAGATGAGAAGACAGCAAACTGTATTAAGGTTTTATCAAGCAAGACTGTACATTTTGAAAAAATCATTATTTTCCTAGTTACAGAAAGAAACTATGATTTACAACATGATTTCAGTCCATTTAATTTAAATGAGATGCATCCTAGTTAAAACTGGAGGGGTCACTCGATTGAGGCAGTCATGTTAATCTGTATCAATTAATGCTGATTAAGTAGATAACTTTCTAGGTACAGTATAATAGAAAATAAACATTTTCCCTGTCCTTGAGGAAGGGAGCTTCTGTTACAACATGCAAAAATCTATCAACTGTCCTGCCAAGTCTTTCCCTGTGACCTCCATCAGCTCAACCAGTCATTCAAAACCCAAAGCAGCTCAAAGACCTGCCAAGATCAATTCAAGATTTTACTCTAAGTCACAATAATTATATGCAACTTCTTTAGTGAGAAAAGAACCAGAAATGACAATAAAATTAACATTTGCATATTGTTTTCCAGTCTCAAATCTTTTGCATATGCATTCTCATTTAATCTTCAATCTATTCTGTAAGGAAGATATTTTTATTTCATAAGATGTGGAAACTAAGTTTTAACAAAATGAAGTGACTTTTTAAAAAATCAGGCCTCTTTGCTGGATAAAGTAACTTCTTGATGGTAATAAAATAGAAAGTAGTAAGCTAGGACTTGAATTCAGGCTTTCTGATTTGAAATCTTGTATTTTCCACTATACTGGTTCTATCAGCAAGGATCTGGAACAAGTGACAAGCTAGGACACTCAGACAACTGAAAAATAGCAGAGAAGAAAGAAATGAGCCAAAAGCATTCAGAGCACTACACTATAGCTCTGATTGTGGGCTAAAGAAAACTATTCAAACTGCAGAGGTTGGTTTGAATGAGGACAGTCAAACTATCTAAAATGGTGTCAAAAGGGCCTGGCAAAATCAGGCAAACAGGTTTAGTCATACACTGAAATTACATTGTAAATCGTAATTTCTATCCACAGTCACAAAGATAATAATTTTTCCTATATAATGTTCCAGGAAGTCCCAAATGACAAATTGGATATGGTACAAGAGAATCCAAGCAGGAAGTCATAAAGCAGAAGTCAGATGGAACTGCATGTACCATAGTTCCAACAGATCTATTCACAGCAGTGTATTGTAGTTCTGAGCAATGTCCTGATCCTGGAGGGTAACTAGGGATGGATGCAGGGCAGGCTAACCTCATGAAAATCATGACAAGCAGAAATGACACACCTCCACAGATGAAAAGCCCCAGCTCTCTGCTTCCTGGTGGGGAGGGAAAGAGTTGATCTGTGCCTCTAGTGCCCCAACTTCTCCAGGGCTGCCAAAAGAACTTGCATGTATCTCTCTAGTTTTGAGGCTCTGATCGGTCCGGCAAACTCTAGGTGCTCAGGGGAGAACAGGAGACAGTGGCTTGTGCTGGTACATGCCATGGCTCTCCACTCTGGCTCAGCCCAAAACAAGCAGACAAAAACCACAGCCTCCAGCTTCTCTCTGGGGAGAGAAAGAGGTGGTAGAGGCCCCCAGAATCTCTGGCAAGGCTAATTGGTGGGGCCCGTTTCCTGTACAAGACAAGTCGATGAAGAATGAGAGAGGTGCCTTATTTTTCTAACACACAGGCACCAACAGTGGGTCAAGGAAAATGAAGAACCAGGCGAAGATGTTCCAAACAAAGGAACAAGATAATCTGCATAAACCAACCCTAATTAAATAGAGCTATATAATTTATCTGACAGAGAATTAAAACAACTCTCATGAAGATGCTGACTGAGGTCAAGAGAACAATGCATGAACAAAGTGAGAATTTCAACAAAGAGATAGAAAATATTTTAAAGTACCAAAAATTTCTCCAAGAAGATATACAAATGGCCAACAGGTATATGGAAAAAAATTTCAACATCACTAATCATCAGGGAAATGCAAACTAAAATTTAAAATTACAATGATATATCACCTCACATCCATTAAGATAACCAGTATCAAAAAAAAAAAAAAATAGAAAATAAGGCCAGACGCAGTGGCTTATACCTATAATCCCAACACATTGGGAGGCCGAGGTAGGTGGATCACTTGAGGCCAGGAGTTCGAGACCAGCCTGAGCAACATGGTAAAACCCGTCTCTACTAAAAATACAAAAATTAGCTGGGCATGGTGGCGCCACCTATAGTGCCAGGTACTTGGGAGGCTGAGGCAGGAGAATTGCTCAAACCTGGGAGGCGGAGGTTGCAGTGAGCCAACACCGTGCCACTATACTCCATCCTGGGTGAGAGTGAGACACTGCCACAAAAAAAGAAAAGAAAAGAAAGAAAGAAAGAAGAAAAGGAAAGAAAATAAGAAGTACTGGTGAGGATGTAGAGAAATTGGAACTCTTGTACACTGTTGGTAGGATGGCAAAATGGTGCAGCTGCTATGGAACACAGTATGAAGGTTCTTCAAAAAATTAAAAATACAACTCGCATATGATACAGCAATTACACTTCTGGGTATTTATCCACATGAATTGAAGTGGGGGTCTTGAAGAGATATTAGCACTCCCATGTTCGCTATGGCACTATTCACAATAGCCAAGATGTGGAAATGACATAAATGTCCACCAGCAAATGAATGGATAAAGAAAATGTGGTATATACACACAATAAAATGCCATTTAGTCTTCAAAAAGAAGGAAATTCCATAATATGTGACAATATGGATGAACCTTGAGGACATTATACTAAATGAAATAAACTAGTCGCAAGACAAATACTGCATGGTTCCACTTACATGAAATACCTGAAATAGTCAAATTCATAGAACCAAAGAGTTGAATGGTGGTTTCCAAGGGCTGGGGGAAAGGGATAATGGAGAGTTACTAAGCAACGGGCATAAAGTTTCAGTCAAGCAAGATGAATAAGCGCTACAGATCTGCTATACAATACCATACTTACAGTCAATAATTATGTATACTTAAAATTTTGCTGACAGCAAATCTCATATTAAATGTTCTTACCACAATAAAAAAAGAAATGATACAACTCCAAAGCTAAACAGGTGCCTAGAATATGCCCCTAGTATGTTAAAGCTCAAATCTGATGGCCAGTATAACTTAATCCAAACCAATGCTGCTATTCTTTCTTCCTTTGGATAGAACAAGCTCAGAGAATAGAGCAAACCTAAGCCTACAAACTGGGCTCATCAGAAGATAAAGCAATGTTAAGTTTTGGAAGGCAATTGGCTGGGGGTGGAGGGAGGCAAGAGCTGACAATATCATGCTAATCACAAAGGAATTTCCAACTTGATTCTGGTGAGGAAACCTATCTAGTCACATTCAGAACACTAAACTTAGAGACTAAAGGATAACTGTGAATGCAGTGGTTCACACCTGAAGCCAACACATCTCAGAGTCTTGCCCAAGGCCCACAGCAGCAAAGTCCCATGGCCCATGGGGAGTAATGCCAGGCTACTGCCAATGTTTACTTAAGGCCCAAGGGCTCTTCAGTCAGCTTCTGGTGAATCTTCCAGGCCTGGGACTCATCCCCACAGGGACAGACTCCTCTGCCTGGGGAAAAAGGAGGGAAGAGTGGGAAGGACTTTGTCTGGTGGTTTCAACACCAGCTCAACCACAGTAAATTAGTGCACCAGGTAGACGTCTAAGGTTTCCATCTCCAGGTCCTGGCTCCCAGACAGCATCTCTGGACCCACCCAGGGCCTGGGAGAACTCCACACCCTTAAGAGAAAGACAAAAGCCTGGCTGGTTTCACCACCTGCTGATTGTAGAGCTCTAGGGCCTTGAGTGAAAAAAGGTGGTAGCAGCGGGCCTTGGTTACAAAGGTGGTTACAGCAGGCCTTGCGGGAGACCCAGTACTCTGTTAGCTTCAGTCTCGGCAGTGGTGGCCATGGGGATGCTTCTGTCACCCTCCCCCAGATCCAGGCTCTCAGCACAGAGAGAGAGACTCTGGGAGAAAGTAAGAGAGAGAAAAGCCTCTGCTGGGTAATCTAGAGAATGATTCTGGATCTTATGGAAGGCCACAAAGGTGGTTCCTCTATGAGTCTGCAAGAAACAAAACATTACTGTACTTGGGGTGCCCCCTAAAGCAGATACAGCTTAGATCACAACACTAAAGTCTTTTCAAGTATCTGGAAAGCCTTCCAAAGAAGGACAGATACAAATAAGCCCAGACAGTGAAGACTACAATAAAGACCTAACTCTTCAACGCCCAGACACCAAAGAACATCTATAAGCATCAACACCATTCAGGAAAACATGACCTCACCAAATGAACTAAATAAGGCACCAGGGACCAACCTGGAGAAACAGAGACATGTGACCTTTCAGAGAGATAATTCAAAATAGCTGTGTTGAGGAAACTCAAAGCAATATAACACAGAAAAGGAATTTAGAATTCTACCAGCTAAATTCAGCAAAGAGATTGAAATAATTTAATCAGAAATTCTAGAACTAAAAATGCAATTGGCACACTGAAGAAGGCATCAGAGTCCTTTAACAGCAGAATCCATCAAGCAAAAGAAAGATTTAGTGAGCTTGAAGACAAGCTATTTGAAAATACACAGTCAGAGGAGACAAAAGAAAAAAAGAATAAAAAACAATGAAGCACACCTGCAGGATCGAGAAAATAGCCACAAAAGAGAAAAGCTAAGAGTTACTGGCCTTAAAGAGAAGGAAGAGAAAGAGATAGGGGTAGAAAGTTTATTCAAAGGGATAACAGAGAACAGAGAACTTCCCAAACCTAGAGAAAGATATCAATATCCAAGTACAAAAGGTTATAGAACACCAAGTAGATTTAACCCAAGAAGACCACCTCAAGGCAGGAAATAATAATCAAACTCCCAAAGTTCAAGGATAAAGAAAAGATCCTAAAAGCAGCAAGAGAAAAGAAACGAATCACATGCAATGGAGCTCCAATATGTCTGGCAGCAGACTTTTCAGTGGAAACCTTGTAGGCCAGGAGAGACTGGCATGACATATTCAAAGTGCTGAGGGAAAAAAACTGTTACCCTAGAATAGTATATCCAGTGAAAATATCCCTCAGACATAAAGGAGAAAGACTTTCCCAGACAAACAAAAGCTGAGAGATTTCATCAACACCAGACTTGCCTTACAAGAAATGCTAAAGAGAGGATTTCAATCCTCTCTTACAACAATAATGAGCAATAAAAAATAATCTGGGCCGGGCGCGGTGGCTCAAGCCTGTAATCCCAGCACTTTGGGAGTCCGAGACGGGCGGATCACGAGGTCAGGTGATCGAGACCATCCTGGCTAACACGGTGAAACCCCGTCTCTACTAAAAATACAAAAAAACTAGCCGGGCGAGGTGGCAGGCGACTGTAGTCCCAGCTACTCGGGAGGCTGAGCCAGGAGAATGGTGTGAACCCGGGAGGCGGAGCTTGCAGTGAGCTGAGATCCGGCCACTGCACTCCAGCCTGGGCGACAGAGCAAGACTCCATCTCAAAAAAAATAAAAATAAAAATAAAAAAATAATAATCTGGGCAGGGCATGGTGGCTCATCCCTGTAATCCCAGCACTCTGGGAGGCCGAAGTGGGCAGGTCACCTGAGCTCAGGAGTTTGAGACGAGCCTGACCAACACGGTGAAACCCCGTCTCTACCAAAAACCACAAAAATTAGCCGGGAGTGGTGGCAGACGTCTGTAATCCCAGCTACTTGGGAGGGTGAGGCAGGAGAATTGCTTGAACCCAGGAGGCGGTGGTTGCAGTGAGCCAAGTCGGCACCATTGCACTCCAACCTGGGCGACAAGAGTGAGACTCCGTCTCAAAAAAAAAAATTATCTGAAAGTACAAACCTCACTGGTAATAGTAAGTACAGCAACAACAAAAAAGTAACACTGTTATAACACGATTATTTTAACACTGTAACTGTGGTGTGTAAACTACCCTAAGCAGAATGAATAAACAA
This sequence comes from Mandrillus leucophaeus, assembly GCF_000951045.1. Lineage (NCBI taxonomy): Eukaryota > Metazoa > Chordata > Mammalia > Primates > Cercopithecidae > Mandrillus > Mandrillus leucophaeus. The sequence continues at coordinate 970,942 of NW_012104266.1, forward strand.
TGAACCAATGAAAAATAATAAATACAACTTTTCCAGAAATAGTACAATAAGATATAAATAAAAATAACAAAAAAGTTAAAAAGCAGGAGGATGAAGTTAAGTCATAAGCTTTTTATTAGTTTTATTTGTTTTCTTTTTCCTTGTTTGTTTGTTTATACAGAGTGCTAAGTTGCTATCACGTTAAAATAATGAGTTATAAGATAGTATTGCAAGACTCATGGTAACTACAAACCTAAAAATATACAATGAACACACAAAAAATAAAAAAGCAAGAAACTAAATCATGTCACCAGAGAAAATCACCTTCACTAAAGGAAGACAGGAAGGAAAGAAGGAAGAGAAGACCACAAAACAACCAGAAAATAAATAACAAAATGGCAGGAGTAAGTTCTTACTTATCAATAATAACATTTAATGTAAATGGACTAACCTCTCCAATCAAAAGACATAGAGTGGCTAAATTGAAAAAACAAAACCCATTGATCTCTTGCCTACAAAAAACACACTTCACATATAAAGACACACATAGACTGAAAATAAAGGGATGGAAAAAGATATTCCATGTCAATGGAAACCAAAAAAGAGCAGGAGTATCGACATTTATGTCAGAAAAAACAGATTTCATGAAAAAAACTAAGAGACAAAGGTCATTATATAATGATAATGAGGTTAATTCAGGATTCCATTCCAAGATGGCCAAATAGGAACAGCTCTGGTATGCAGCTCCCAGCATGATCGACACAGATTTCTGCATTTCCAACTGAGGTACCTGGTTCATCTCACTGGGACTGGTTGGACAGTGGGTGCAGCCCACGGAGGGTGAGCTGAAGCAGGTCAGGGCATCACCTCACCCAAAAAGCACAAGGGGTCAGGGGATTTCCCTTTCCTAGCCAAGGGAAGCCATGACTGACAGTACCTGGAAAAACGGGACACTCCCGCCCAACTACTCTGCTTTTCCAACAGTCTTAGCAAACAGCACACCAGGAGATTGTGTCCCATGCCTGGCTTGGCAGGTGCCACACTGACAGAGCCTTGATCACTGCTGGCGCAGCACCTTGAGATCAAACTGCAAGGCATCAGCCTGGCAGGGGAAGGGGCATCCACCATTGCTGAGGCTTCAGTAGGTAAACACAGCAGCCGGGAAACTAAAACTCGGTAGAGCCCACCACAGCTCAGCAAGGCCGGCTGCCTCTGTAGACTCCACCTCTGGGGGCAAGGCATAGCTGAACAAAAGGCAGCAGAAACTTCTGCACACTTAAACATGTCTGACAGCTCTGAAGAGAGCAGTGGTTCTCCCAGCACAGTGTTTGAGCTTGGAGAAAGGACAGACTGCCTCCTCAAGTGGGTCCCTGACCCCCGTGTAGCTTAAATGGGAGACAGCTCCCAGTAGGGGCCAACTGACATCTCATACAGGTGGGTGCCCCTCTGGGATGAAGTTTCCAGAGGAAGGATCAGGCAGCAATATTTGCTGTTCTGCAGCCTCTGCTGCTGATACGCAGGCAAACAGGGTCTGGAGTGAACCTCCAGCAAACTCGAACAGACCTGCAGCTGAGGGACCTGACTGGTAGAAGGAAAACTAACAAACAGAAAGGAATAGCATCAATATCAACAGAAAGGGCATCCACACCAAAATCCCATCTGTAGGTCACCAACATCAAAGACCAAAGGTAGATAAAACCACAAAGATGGGGAGAAACCAGAGCAGAAAAGCTGAAAATTCTAAAAACCAGAGTGCTCCTCCTCCAAAGGATCACAGCTCCTTGCCAGCAATAGAACAAAGCTGGATGGAGAATGACTTTGACGAGCTGACAGAAGTAGGCTTCAGAAGGTCAGTAATAACAAACTTCTCCAAGCTAAAGGAGGATGTTCGAACCCATCGTAAGGAAGCTAAAAACCTTGAAAAAAAATACTAGATGAATGGCTAACTAGAATAAACAGTGTAGAGAAGACCTTCAATGACCTGATGGAGCTGAAAACCATGGCACGAGAACTACATGAAGCATGCACAAGCTTCGATAGCCAATCCGATCAAGTGGAAGAAAGGGTATCAGTGATTGAAGATCAAATTAATTAAATAAAGTGAGAAAACAAGGTTAGAGAAAAAAGAGTGAAAAGGAATGAACAAAGCCTCCAAGAAATATGGGACTATGTGAAAAGATCCAACCTACGATGGATTGGTGCACCTGAAAGTGATGGGGAGAAAGGAACCAAGTTGGAAAACACACTTCAGGATATCACCCAGGCAAACTTCCCCAACCTAGCAAGGCAGGCCAACATTCAAATTCAGGAAATATGGAAAACACTACTAAGATACTCCTCAAGAAGAACAACCCCAAGACACATAATCGTCAGATTCTCCAAGGTTGAAACGAAGGAAAACATGTTAAGGGCAGACAGAAAAAAAGGACAGGTTACCCACAAACAGAAGCCCATCAGATTAACAATGGATCTCTCTATGAAAACTCTACAAGCCAGAAGAGAGTGGGGGCCAATATTCAACATTCTTAAAGAAAATAATTTTCAACCCAGAATTTCATATCCAGCCAAAAAAAGCTTCATAAGCAAAAATAATAATAATAAAAATAAAAAAATTTAAAAAATTAAATCCTTTCCAGACAAGCAAATGATGAGGGATTTTGTCACCACTGGGCCTGCCTTACAAGAGCTCCTGAAGGAAACACTAAATATGGAAAGGAAAAACCGGTACCAGATGCAAAAACACACCAAAATATAAAGACCAACAACACTATGAGGAAACTGCATCAACTAATGAGCAAAATAACCAGATAGCATCATGTTGACAGGATCAAATTCACACATAACAGTATTAACCTTAAATGGAAATGGTCTAAATGCCCCAATTAAAAGACACAGACTAGCCAGGCACAGTGGCTCACGCCTGTAATCCCAGCACTTTGGGAGGCTGAGGTGGGTGGATCACGAGGTGAGGAGTTCAAGACCAGCTGGGCCAACATAGTGAAACCCAGTCTCTACTAAAAATGCAAAAAATTAGCTGGACGTGGTGGCATGCGTCTGTAATCCCAGCTACTTGGGAGGTTGAGGCAGGAGGATCCCTTGAACCTGGGAGGCAGAGGTTGCAGTGAGCTGAGATCAACCCACTGCACTCCAGCCTGGGCAACAAAGCAAGACTTAGTCTCAAAAAAAGAAGACACATACTGGCAAATTGGATAAAGAGTCAAGACCCATCACTGTGCTGTATTCAGGAGATCCATCTCACATGCCAAGACACACATAAACTCAAAATAAAGGGACAGAGGATTATTTACCAAGCAAATGGAAAGCAAAAAAAAAGCAGAGGTTGCAATCCTAGTCTCCGAAAAAACAGACTTTAAACCGACAAAGGTCAAAAAAGACAAAGAAGGGCATTACATAATGGTAAAGGGATCCATGCAACAAGAAGAGCTAACTATCCTAAATATATATGCACCCAATGCAGGAGCACCCAGATTCATAAAGCAAGTTCTTAGAGACCTACAAAGAGACTTAGACTC
>NW_012104266.1:975773-977810 GCF_000951045.1 Mandrillus leucophaeus
CTACAACCATCTGATCTTCAACAAACTTGACAAAAGCAAGCAATGGGGAAAGGATTCCCTATTTAATAAATGGTGCTGGGAAAACTGGCTAGCCATATGCAGAAAACAGAAACTGGATCCCTTCCTTACACCTTATACAAAAATTAACTCAAGATGGATTAAAGACTTAAATGTAAAACCTAAAACCATAAAAGCCCTAGAAGAAAACCTAGGCAATACCACTCAGGGCATGGACATGGGTAAAGACATCATGACTAAAACACAAAAGGCAATAGCAACAAAAGCCAAAATTGACAAATTGGATCTAATTAAACTAAAGAGTTTCTGCACAGCCAAAGAAACTATCATCAGAGTGAACAGGCAACCTACAGAATGGGAGAAAATTTTTGCAATCTATCCATACGACAAAGGTCTAATATCCAGAATCTACAATGTGGACCTGAAACAAATTTACAAGAAAAAAAAACCCCATCAAAAAGTGGGCAAACGATATAAACAGACAATTCTCAAAAGAAGTCATTTATGCGGCCAAGAAACATATGAAAAAAAGTTCATCATCACTGGTCATTAGAGAAATACAAATGAAAACCACAATGAGATACCATCTCATGCCAGTTAGAATGGCGATTATTAAAAAGTCAGGAAACAACAGATGCTGGAGAGGATGCAGAGAAATAGGTACACTTTTACACTGTTGGTGGGAGTGTAAATTAGATCAACCATTGTGGAAGACAATGTGTCAATTCCTCAAGGATCTAGAACCAGAAATACCATTTGACCCAACAATCTTATTACTGATTATACACCCAAAGGATTGTAAATCATGCTACTATAAAGCCACAGGCACACGTATGTTTACTGCAGCACCATTTACAATAGCAAAAACTTGGAAACAACCCAAATGCCCATCAATGATAGAATGGATAAAGAAAATGTAGCACATCTATGCCATGGAATACTATGCAACTATAAAACAGAATGAGTTCATGTCCTTCGCAGGGACATGGGTGAAGCTGGAAACCATCACTGTCAGCAAAGTAACACAGGAACAGAAAACCAAACACCACATGTTCTCACTCATAAGTGGGAGTTGAACAATGAGAACACATGGCCACAGGGAGGGGAACATCCACCAGGGCCCGTCAGGTGGTGGAGGCCAAAGGGAGGGAAAGCCTTAGGACAAATATCTAATGCATGCTTAAAACCTAGATGATGGGTTGATAGGTGCAGTGAAACCACCATGGCACAAGTATACCTATGTAACAAACGTGTATGTTCTACACATGTATCCCAAAACTTAAAGTTAAAAAATATAATAAATAAACACTAATGAAACAAATTAAAGAGGACACCAAAAAATGAAAAAATATTCCATGTTCATGGGTTGGAAGAATCAACATTGTTAAAATGTCCATACTACCCAAAGCAGTCTACAGATTCAATGTAATTCCTATCAAAATACCAATGACATTCTTCACAGAAATAGAAAAAAAAATCCTAAAATTTATATGGGGCTTCAAAAGGCCCAGAATAGCCAAAGCTATCCTAAGCAAAAAGAACAAAACTGGAGGAATCACATTACCTGACTTCAAATTATACTACAGAGCTACAGTAACCAAAACAGCATAGTACTCACATAAAACAAGCCATATAGACTATGGAACAGAATAGAGAACCCAGAAACAAATCCACACACCTACAGTGTACTCACTTTTGTAAAGGTGTTAAGAACATACACTGGATTCAATAAACGGTGCTGAGAAAAGTGAATATCCACATACACGTATCTCTCTCCATATACAAAAGTCCAATCGAAATGTATTAAAGACTTAAATCTAAGACTTCAAACTGTTAAACTACTACAAGAAAACACTGGGGAAAATCTCTAGGACATTGTCTGGGCAGAAATCTCTTGAGCGATACCCCAGAAGCACAGGCAACCAAAACAAAAATGGACTAATGGGACCATATCAAGTTAAAAAGCTTCTGCAAAGCAAAGGAAATAATCAACAGAACGAAGAGACAACCCACAGAATG
>NW_012104266.1:983155-984445 GCF_000951045.1 Mandrillus leucophaeus
AAATAGACAAGAGTTGGCCGGGCACGATGGCTCATGCCTGTAATCCCAACACTTTGGGAGGCCGAGGCGGGCGGATCACGAGGTCAGGAGTTCAAAACCAGCCTGGCCAATATGGTGAAACCCCGTCTCTACTAAAAATACAAAAATTATCTGGGCATAGTGGCGTGCACCCGTAGTCCCAGCTACTTGGGAGGCTGAAGCAGAAGAATCGCTTGAACCCAGGAGGCGGAGGTTGCAGTGAGCCAAGATCATGCCACTGCACTCCAGTCTGGGCAACAGACAGAGACTCCATTTCAAAAAAAAAGAAAGAAAGAAAGAAAAAAGAAATAGACAAGAGTTATTTTATTCATTCATTCAACAAAACTTTAATGATAACCAAGTATGTTGTTAAGCACCAAAGATATGACATGAACAAGACACAGTCTCATACATGCCTCAATCAACAAACTTTTTAAAGTTCTAAATCACCTTAAAATTCCAGTAACACACTCTAATTTTACAATTGATTAAAATAAAGCATGGAGAAGTTAACTAACTTGGCCAAGATCAAAGTTATTAGCAACTCAGCCCTGAACAGAATCCAAGGAAACCGCACTCTTTCTGCTTTGGCTGATGTCTACATGTCTCCTTGTAAAATTTAGTTCAACAAACATTGCTCAAATGCCTGGTATCTTGCTAGGAATATAAAGATGAGTGAAGCCGTCTACGCCATCATGAGGATTACACTACCAAAGGTAATTAAATTCTAAAAATTATAGTAGTAATCAGTCATGAGATCAAAGTTGGATGAAGGGAAAAAATTAAAAATAAATAAAAATTTAAAAAGTATAATATAATGTAATAAGTGCTGTAAGTGGAAGACGCTACAAGAATGTAAAAGGATTGCACAAATGCCCATTTGAGGGATGGAATATAGGAATAGCAGGATAGGCTTCACTGAAGCGTTACTTGAGGTGGGGCTGAAGGATGAGTTAGAGATTTCCAGGCAGATACTGAGGGAAAAGAACACGCCAGAGGGCAAAGCACAGAGGTGTGAAAAAGCACAATGAATTCAAACAGGCATAAGTAGTTATGTATGGCTGGAGAAAACACCATCAGAAAGGTATGTAGGGGCCAGAACATGGAAGACACTGTATGGCATACTAAGAAAGTTCAATTCTGTGGGTCACTCAATGTCTTTATTTCATAAACTGTATTTTTTTTTTTTTTTTTGAGACGGAGTCTCACTCTGTCGCCCAGGCTGGAGTGCAGTGGTGCAATCTCAGCTCACTGCAAGCTCCGCCTCCCAGG
>NW_012104266.1:984495-985807 GCF_000951045.1 Mandrillus leucophaeus
GTGGGAGACTTTAACACCCCACTGTCACTATTAGACAGATCAACGAGACAGAAAATTAACAAGGATATTCAGGACTTGAACTCAACTCTAGACCAAGTGGACCTAATAGACATCTACAGAACACTCCACCCCAAATCAACAGAATATACATTCTTCTCAGCACCGAATCCAGCAGCACATTAAAAAGCCTTATCCACCACGATCAAGTCGGCTTCATCCCAGGGATGCAAGGCTGGTTCAACATGTGCAAATCAATAAACATAATCCATCACACAAACAGAACCAATGACAAAAAGCACATGATTATCTCAATAGATGCAGAAAAGGCCTTTGATAAAATTCAACATCCCTTCATGCTAAAAACTCTCAATAAACTAGGTATTGATGGAACATATCTCAAAATAATAAGAGCTATTTATGACAACCCACAGCCAATATCATACTGAATGGGCATAAGCTGGAAGTATTCCCTTTGAATACTGGCACAAGACAAGGATGCCCTCTCTCACCACTCCTATTCAACATAGTATTGGAAGTTTTGACTGGGGCAATGAGGCAAGAAAAAGAAATAAGTGGTATTCAAATAGGAAGAGAGGAAGCCAAATTGTCTCTGTTTGCAGATGACATGATTGTATATTTAGACAACCCCATCGTCTCACCCCAAAACTCCTTAAGCTGATAAGCAACTTCAGCAAATTATCAGCATATAAAATCAATGTGCAAAACTCACAAGCATTCCTATATACCAATAATAGACAAGCAGAGAACCAAATCATGAGTGAAATCCCATTCACAATTGCTACAAAGAGAATAAAATACCTAGTAATACAACTTACAAGGAATGTAAAGGATCTCTTCAAGCAGAACTACAAACCACTGCTCAAGGAAATAAGCGAGGACACAAGCAAAATGGAAAAAAATTCTATGCTCATGGATAGGAAGAATAAATATCATGAAAACGGTCATACTGCCAAAAGTAATTTATAGATTCAATGCTATTCCTATTAAGCTACCACTGACTTTCTTTGCAGAATTAGAAAAAAACTACTTTAAATTTCATATGGAACCAAAAAGCCTGTATAGCCAAGACAATCCTAAGCAAAAAGAACAAAGCTGGAGGCATCACGCTATCTTACCTCAAATTATACTAATAGGCTACAATAACCAAAACAGCATGGTACTGGTACCAAAACAGATATGTAGACCAATGGAACAGAACAGAGGCTTCAGAAATAATACCACACATCTACAACCATCTGATCTTCAACAAACTTGACAAAAGCAAGCAATGGGGAAAGGATTCCCTATTTAA